>NC_056741.1:858023433-858040933 GCF_019279795.1 Protopterus annectens | reverse complement strand
CACATCATCTTTGAATCTTTTGTAACTGCTGACAATTTCAACACCTAGGTCACTTCTGTGTTTGTTGCACCATGAATCACTCAATCAGAATTGTTTCACCTGCGCTGACATGTTCACTTATCAAGCTACTTCTCTGGTAGCTCTCAGAGTTAGTATGGGAGTACACACCCACATTGGGGAAGCCCGTGTTGTTTCTCTGGTGACACAGGTCATTCATCCCCTTCCAAAGGGGAAGGGTGAAACCCCTCAAAATATGTTATCAATAGCAGAATGCTGGGAAGAACACAAATCACTGCTGAGGTTGTCCATACAATGGCTTCCTTCAGCCAGAGTTTACCCTCATGGGGAACACCCAGAATGGGGGGATTAATGGGCATGCCTAAAAGGGAGGGTTAAAAATTGTCAGGTAAAGCAAGAAAAATTACATAGAAAAAAAAAGAAAAATCATAAGAGACCTCTGCAGGGAGTATGTTTTCTAACAGCAGGAGGGTTAAGACATTTCATCATAAAATGTATTTACAGTCTTTTTATGCTTTTTTGGGTAAATATTTGACTGCATAGATAAAACATTTTACTTGATTTCATTATCAAAGCCACCAGTATAATGACTGTCTTCACTATTAATGAGACTGACAAGTCTTGCAGAAAAAAATCAAGTATAATGCTATAAAAAATGTACTCAGGGGTGGTTTGGTGGATTGCTAGCTTCACTTCCAGCTGTATAAATGACCACTG
This sequence comes from Protopterus annectens, assembly GCF_019279795.1. Lineage (NCBI taxonomy): Eukaryota > Metazoa > Chordata > Ceratodontiformes > Protopteridae > Protopterus > Protopterus annectens. The sequence continues at coordinate 858,040,198 of NC_056741.1, read as the reverse complement.
GAACTGTTATTCCACACTTCTTGCATCTGCCATACACAGCTGCGTCGAGTCTAAAGAGGTTTGATATAAACAAATCATCCCATTTATTCTCAAAATTAGTTCTACTAGTGACATGACTGCAGTGCTTATACAGTCAGATGTTTTAAAGACACAATGAGATAAACACATTTGGCATTTAAAAGGATCTCCAATAAATGGATTAGAAAAATATGTATCCAGGGAAAGAATTTCTCATATTTTTCTATTCTTTGATTTTCTGGCATGATAAGAAAAGGTGATTCTAACAGGAGACTATAGCTTGAAGATCCCATATGGGAGAAAATCATAGATGTAAAAAAATTCCCTGGTTTAAATGCTAATCTTTCAGGATTCCTGTTCTGAAAAATAAACCAGCTAAGGAGGCAGTCCTGCTACTGTTGCTGCTGACTGCTAATAAAGTACGAAAGACCTGTTGAAGGTCAATCAATGCATGTTCACTAGTTTGTCTGGTGAGCAAGACTGTTCATGCTTATACATGCATTCCTTAACATGAATGCACACTGTGGTGAGTGCACCTTGCAGTAACCATAAATTCATATTAAATAGCTATACACAGTGCACAGATAGATTGTGGTGAATAAGGCTTGCAGTACTCATGAATTCATATGTAAATATCTATACACAGTCCACAGACAGATTGTGATGAGTGAGACTTGAAGTACCCATGAATTAAATTGTAAATAGCTGTACACTGTGCAGAGATAAATTGTGGTTTGTTACACCTGCCAACAGCTATGCAGATGGTACCAGTGGAATGGGAAGCAATTGGTCAGGAGCCATATGAAGATATTATCCAGCCTTCCACAGGAAACCAGTATAAATGTTCACTTGAAGCTGGACAGCAAGGGAGGGAACAGGAAACTTTGGAAACTCTGACACAGTCAATGTTGAGGAGTGATAGGCCAGTGAGTTCCCATATGACAGAGCAACAGATGGCACAGGATGAAATTGAAGAGAATGTGCTACAGGAAGATGCAAAATAACTTTCTATGGAATGCCTGCATGAAATGGAAAACAAAAAATGTGCCCTCAGTTTAGAAGAAAATGAGCTAAGAAAAGAGTTGCTTGATTTAATAGAGATAGACATATTAAAATCAATGAAAGAAATAGACTGCAGAAGGTGAATAAAACCCAAAAAGTCCAAAGTTTGATAAAACGAATGAACACAGTAACTAGGACTATCCATAGAGATCCATGCGATATAACAGAAGTAAACAGGATATATCCAGGATATATCAAATTCTTCATGGTATGGTTTCAGGAAGAAAATAGTAGAAAATCGGTGGTGCAGTGGTGCAGCGATTAATGCTGTCACCTCACAGCAAGAGGTTCTCTGGTTCGATTCTCAGCTGGGGTGCCTTCTGTGTGGAGTTTGCATGTTCTTCCTGCGTTTGCGTGGGTTTCCTCTGGGTACTCCGGTTTCCTCCCACATTCTAAAGACATGCTTCTGGAGCATTTCTCCCCGGGCCTCCGCTGAAAACAAGGATCTGTGGAACTCAGTCAGACTTTCCCAGTCAACAAATGTTAAATAAATAAATAAAATAAAATATATTACTGTGCAGCTAAATTAATACCAAATAAAATTCTACCACAAGAACACAAGGTAGTGAGGGAAAGGAAGGGGAGAAACTGAATACCATCATGGAAGTATTGAATAAGGAAAACTATAAAGCAATTAAAATGAGAAGTGTCACTGTCAGAAGAGTATAGAAGAGGGAACAGATCAACAAAACTACTTAGAAAGATAGATGTGATAAAAGCAATGTGCAGTATTGGAACAGATCAGTATCTATCATGCACTGTAACAAATAAGCTAAAAATCTCAGCACAGGTGGAAAAACAGAAGATACGCAAATAAATATAAAGGAAAAGTATAAAAATAAGCAATTTATTGATGGCCCAAAGCAGTTTTATAGAGAACTGGGAAACAAGGTAAAAGGAATTGAAAGACCACCAATAAAAGAAGAAACAGATACATTTTGGAGAAGTATCTATGAAGATCCTGTGGAACATAACAAAGATGCTAAATGGATAGAAGAAGTAAAAGAAAGAGTAGGAAGTTTAAAGGTACAGGACATGAAATGGGAAGAAATAACAGCCAGAAAGATTAAACAAAGTTAAGAAAAGAACTCTAATTGGAAAAACCCAGGCACAGATGCAGTACCTAATTTTTGGTTAAATGTATTAACATCTTTGCACAAAGATTTAGCCATGAATATGAACTATTTATATGCGCACCCCAGACACGAACCTAACTAACAACAGGAAAAACAATGCTCTTACTTAAGACTGAACCTGCAAGCTACCCTAAAATTTATAGACCAATAACTTGCCTTCCAACAACGTATAAACTATACACTGGAACTGATGCAAACAGAGTTTATAGTCATTTAGAAGAAAACCCAATTATGTCAGCAGAACAAAAGGGCAATAAAAGAAAGTCATATGGAACAAATGATAATTTTTTGCTAAATAAAGTCATAGTAGAGAACTGTAAAAAGGGAAGTATCCCACATTCATTGATGAAAGAGTGCTTAAAAATATATAAGATACACCCTACACTGATCGACTATATTACAGTTATCATGAAACAGTGGCAGAACACTTTGCAATTAAGCCATGAGAAAGGACAAATTATTATTCCAGGGATGAGCCTCCTTGAAATTGATTACATATATAGACCTGCAATCGTGGGACTCCACACATATCTGCTGACCTCACAAGACCCTATTGTAGTGAAAGTTTTGAAACATGAGGAGAATAAATCTAAGATGACTTCCCTGCTGAGTCTAGCAGAAGTATATCAGCATCAAGCAGGAATGGAAGTTAAACCGCAAGTAGATAAAAATCGGGCAGCAACTGAATGTGCCAAAAAACAAAAGTAAGAATATAAGGTGAAGGGCCAGATGAGAAGGCAAGAAATGTAGAAAATGCATAAATATAGTTGCAAGTACAGAAAATTTCTGAAAGAACCTCATGTTGATCAGGAACGGTTAAGGAGAGGTGAATTCAAACCAAGAGATGAAAGGTTAATATTGGTGGCACAAGATAGTGGGCTACGTACACGTGACTACAGTGTCTTGCTTACAAAGACACACAAAGTTATAAAATATCAGAATTTGGAGGCAGAAATGAGAGAAATGTGGAAGAAAGATACCCAGACAGTTCCAATAGTAGTAGCAGCAACGGGTCTTATAAAAAAGAATCTACAATCATATTTAGATATGTCACCAATAGATGTAGCCCAATACGAATTGCAGAAGGAGTCATTATTGGGCACAGTGTGGGCGCTACAAAGAGAACTTCTGGCCGACATCAAAGATTGAAATAATACTAACTTCATGAACTTTAAATATACTTTGACTTAGGAATGGGGTCCATTCCCGCCATGGTATTACAAACTCCAAAGACTTGGAGAAATTAAAAAAGGTACAAAAAGATTAGCACCACCGCTAACAGCAGATGTGGCCCACTACTCTACCATGAGGAGGAGGAAAGAGAGGGCTAGCACATAATAATATAGAAAAAATGCTACAGCATCATCTGATCCAATATTGCCTGCAGCTTGCATTCATTCCATCTGATTTTTAAATATTCTACCATGAATGACATAAAGTTCTCTTTCCCAGCTACTAAATGTAAGTGCTGATGGTTAAACCTCTCAAAGATTTTATAAAGTCAGATGCAGGACTGTTCTACAACTCTATGACCAGTTTTTACAATTTCAGCTATAAATATCTGACCATCAGATTATTTTGTCTTTCTTGGAGGGTGTTGAGATAGCTGAAGGGTGCTAGGAAATTCATGAAATCAAATTTTAGATTTAGTGAAGGAGTGGTTTCACCTCTGCTCCATTTGACGCCCGGTATGGCATGGTACAAATCTATCCAAAGGGATAATGCCTACCCCCTTTGTGGAACACACATCTGTCAAAGGGATAATGCCTGCCCCCTCTGTGGCACACATCTGTCCAAAAGGATAATGCTGGCACCTTTTATGCCACACATCTATCCAAAGAGATAATACCTGCCCCTTTGTGGTGCACATCTGTCGAAAGGGATAATGCCTGCCCCCTTTGTTCATACATTCCTTTTGGAGTGTGCATGAGCTGATAACTTTGGACATGCCAGGAACCCAAACAACACATAGGCATGGAGTACTACAGCACAGTCCCTGCTTACTATGAGATGGGAGTAACTTCTTTGGTGTCAAACAAACAGAAGAAAGGCAACTTTAATAGGAAGGCCATCCACAAAGGACTGCCTGCTTCACCTCTGCCCAGAAATACAACAACATGCCAGGGGAGACTGTCCCATATCATGGGGAGCATGACATCCTATAGTTGTTTGGACTAACTTTGTTTGTTTGTGTGCTAGCCAGTAACTGCATATTGAAAGTCACAATGTCTTTAACCACTGCCATTTGGATGATTCCTGCACCCTCATTTGTATCCAGTACATTAGACGTTCATTGTATCCCTGATGGTTGGTCACACTGTCACTAATGAAGTACTTGTACACAGATCCATAATGACATGCATTCACTGTGTCTCCTGAAGGTTTATCCCCCTGCCACTGACAGAAAAGATATTGATATTTTGAGTGAAACACACAAGAACTTCATACATATAGGAACAGCACATATGGTTTTATGCTCCCCTTCTCTGTAGCAGTCCTGTTCACCATATAATGCTACACAAAATGGGTGCTGCTTTACTGTGCCATCTGTTGTGTTCTTTGTGCATATGCACACTACAGTTTTGCATGTGTTGGAAGTCCACAAACAAACACACTACTGGCTTGCAATCTGAACTTGCTTGCTGATGAGCCAGTGTAACACTGTTTTTTGGGGTGCAAGGAATGCAGGTGCTGAAGTTCTCTATTTCACATTGGTGAGTTACAAAAATTGCTATTACTCTGTTTACTATCTATGAATTCTGGGTGAATCCCTATGACTTCTGGGTGGCTACCTATGACTTCTAGCTGACTATTTATGACTTCTGGGCGAATCCCTATGACTTCTGGGTGGCTACTAATGACTTCTAGCTGACTATTTATGACTTCTAGGGAACTATCGATGAGTATAAGTGGGTTGGACATGTACTGCTACTTCTACTTACTCTGTATAATTTCAGATGGTGGAAGATTTATTTCATATCAGATATATCCTTGACTGACTGACAAAATCATTTATGTCTGGTGTTAACACCTTCATCACTGTTGAAAACAACACAAAACTCTTAGGAGTCATAATTGATGACCTACTTAAATTTGACTTGCATATAAACAACTGTATCAAAAATACACATCAGAAACTTGAGCTTCTCTATTGAAACAAAAGGTTCCTTACTACCAAAGCTAAAATTACCTTTTTTCACACCTACCTCCTACCTAGCCTATTATACAGCTCCCAAATTCTTACAAACCTAAACTCTATATTATTAGCCAAGATAGAGACAGCTTACAACAAGGTAGCTAGATTTGCAGCTCAACAAACTTATAAGTCTCAACATTGTCTTGCCCTAAAACACCTAAACTGGCTTGAGCTTCCCCACCAACTACTTCTCTCCCAACTCCTCATAGTGCACTCAGTCCTCTACCAGAAATCATACTGTCCCAGCCTATCTCCTCTCATCTCACATTACAACCCTACTAGGCCACTATGCAGCTCTCACCAAGACCCGCTACGAATACAGAAACCCAACAACAAAATTGGTCGAAACCTCTATAGCTACTATCCTTCTATATCTTGGAATAAACTTCCACTAGAAATCAGGTCCCTTAAAAACATTAAGCAATTCAAAGCTGCAGCAAGAAAGTATCTAAAATCTCAGTGGTCCTGTCTCTGTACACAACCTCTTTAAACCCTAGATGGTACAACTATGGCCCTTATGTACCTCTACTGCCATGTCTTTTATATCATAAATGTCTCAAACCAGGATATTTACTGCTATTGTATAACACTAAAGCAATCATAAATTGAATTTGTGATATTTGATTGTTTGTTTTATGTTGACTATTTTCTGTAGTGAGATTCTCTCTATTGTCACTGTGCTGACTATTCTCTGTAAAACCTATTTTGTCATTTGTCTTTCATTTGAAAACTTAATGTAATATCGTGGAGCTTTTCTCCCAGTGCATCCGCTAAAAAAGGGCTACTCTCAGCTCAGTCAGACAATCCCGGTCAATAAATGTAAAATAAAATAAATAAATACCCAGTCAACTGTCCAGTTTGCATGTGAAGGAAGATATTGTACCACACTGCTTAATTTGCAATGGGAGTCTATTCTGGGGGGGTAGTGTGTAATGAACCTATTTCTTCACATTTTTTATTAAGCTGATGGTAAATATTTAAGATTTAAATCTCTTGTTCTATTCAATTTGTGGAGATACAAAAGATCCTGGACTTCTAGGTTCCTAATATCCCAGAATGCAAGGCATAGATATACCTTCAGAAGTCTATAAGATACTGAATAAAGCATTTCTAAGACAGTGATCATTTAGTTAGAAAACACTGATGTCTTTCTAGTAGTTTGATATGTCTGTAGAGGTACATTGAAAAGGGGGGGCATAGCATTTAATAATTGGCCTAATTAATGATAATGGTAATAATCTACAATCACATCTTTGGATCAGAAAGACCTTGGTGATTAGCAGCGTCACCTGTCATCAAGTGATGATTAAATGAGAGGGAATCTTCAAATCAAGCACCAAGGACTCTAAGAACATTCTCATTTTAGAGTAGGGTACTGTCTATGTCAAATGCTAGGGGAGAGGAATTGTTTACCAAATGTGACTATGCTACACTTTTTAGAATTGAATTTAAGCCTGTTGTTAACACACCAAGCACAAGTTCTTGTTGTAGGGCTTGGGTGTCAGATGGTGACTTGAGAATGATTCCCATTTGCAGTCATAAACTTGGTTAGACAGAGGTATGCAATTGTAGTCAGTAGGTCAGAGAAGTAAATGTTAAGCAAAATGGTTCAAAGGACAGAGCCCTGCAGAAACATCACTGTTTACATTTATGCTCCTTGATAAGGTGCCTGCTACCTGCACCATATGTGTTCTGTCCCTTAGCCAATTTGTTATCCAGATTATCACCTAAGGATCATTTTTAATGTATTTAACTTACTATGTTAGCATGTGGTATAGTGTCAAAGGCCTTGGCCAGATCAAGGTGTGCTGTGTGTACAACATGGCTGCTGTCAATAGTTTGTGTTACTATTTCAAAGAAGTTAATCAGATTCATTAGACAGGATCTACCCATAGCAAAGCCAAACTACTGCAAGTCTAGTCTGATGGGATTTTTAATGTCATATTTAACCAGGTCAGTTACAATATGGTCTGTAGATTTTTTATGAGACTTGTCAGGCTGATGGGCCAGTAACTCCTGGGGTCAGTGGTGGGGCCACACTTTTGGAATGGCATTACCACTGCTTTGTGCAAAACAGGTTAAATGATTTAAGGAGTGGCTCCACCACACCACTCTTGCATATTCTCAGATTTCCATGGTTGAAGTGTTTTTATTCTTTGAAACCACTTTTAGTGCATGGTCATTGGTGATGATGGGGTCTGGGGGCTTTTGGGATAAGTGGGCTTTGAATAATCATTTCCAGTGTAAAGAAGGTGCCAAATTTGCTAGCTAGAATGTTGACATTGTCTAGTGGGTTGGTGTAGGTAGTGCTATATTTAATATCTTTGGTTCACAGGTTCATATGATGTGACTAGACTATTGACCTGAAGGTCTTTACAAGCCTAGCCATTAAATCCCAGTATAATACCAGATGAGAGATATCATCCGAGCCCAAGGTTTTTCTAGCAAGTACTACCCATGTCCAAGAGAGATGCCAGGGCAATCCCCACAGAAATTTATGGTTCTCCATCCAGTCATCCAGGTTGCACTTAAACATGTTCATGGAGATGTTCTGTTTGATATGGATTGGAAGCCTATTCCAAAGGAGTGGCAACCTCTGAGAGATGCAGCTGTCTCTCCAGCAGGTCCTGTTTATGTCGCAGGCTAGATTGACGTCCCTGGAACGGGTGACTCTAGTCCCATAGTCCCATTTAACCTACGGATATGCAGCATTTCCCTTAGATTTGGGTCAGAAATAGTCCTGTAAACCAGACATTAGTGACCTCTAAGTAGTCTATACTGTCGCTTGTCTGATCAGGATAAAACAGACGAACAGTTGTGGGTTCTGTTCAAACAGCTTTATTACATACACACACATCAGGAGTGAGGCTTAGTTACTAAAATTTAAATGAACTTATAAACAGACTGACTACTGCGCTCATATATGTTAACACTCTGGCTGTTCACTCAAAATGGCACTACTGGCTGCACGTGTTCTCTATTTATACGCACTTGCCTTCACTTTGAAATGCTTCTTAAAGTTACAACACATGTTCTGTTCTACATCCTCCCTCTTTGAGTAATAAGTCATGCGCAGTAATAATGGCAACAATCACTGACGTGCAATTGTACAGAAATAATCATTTGATATGCAGTTATACAGAACTAATTACAAATGAAACAATCATGTCCAGGTTGCTGTGTATTTTACACTAGGTCTGGAAATATGACCTGATGGTGAGACATAAAAACTAGGACTGGGTTTAGCAACAGTGACTGCCTTTAATGAATGTTCAATTTCAGGGACATCTGGAACATCATCAGGAATGGGAATAGGTACTGAGACATATCCTTCAACATGACATTGTCTGGATTGTTCTGAGATGTGGAGTCTGTATCACAGGTACGATATTGATTCAGACACTGGAAGAAGATGCCTGCGATTTCTTCTGTATTCTATACAGTCAGATTCTACTAAGTAAGATCTCGGCTTGGCACATGCACCTCTCACTTGACCAACTAGATCAAAACCTTTTGCCGTTTGTATCCTCACTATCTCTGCTTCTTTCAATGGAAAAAGAAATCTCCTCACTTTATCATAGTTGGACTTCTGAAATGAATGCTTTTTGAATAGTTGGGCTTTGATTGCTCTGGTGTATTTAGCATTAGCTAACAACAAACTGGAACTGATAGGCAAGGTTGTTCTGGTTTGCCTAGACAACAGTCTCTGAGTAGGTGAGACAGACCGTTTGACTGTGGGTACTCAGGACTACTGGTAACATGGATAAAGTCCCACTCTTTTGCAAATTTCTGAAATAGCTGAATTGTAAACTGGCACTATTGTCAGAAACTACTTTGTGTGGACTACCATGGACTGAGAAATGATGTTTTATCTTAGTAATGACAGTACTAGACATGAGATTAGGTAGCAGATTAATCTCGAGCCAATTCGAATAAGAGTCTACCAACACTAAGTAATATTGGCTATTCCACTCGAATTTGTCATTGGCTACTGTCCACCAAGGTAGTTCAGGAATCTGGTTTAGCTGAAGTGGCTCTTTTTGCAAATGCAGTTAAGTAATATTCCATACTGAACAAGATGAAAGGACTTTATCAATATCTTTTGACAGAGAAGGCCAAAATACTAGTCTTCTCGCCCTTCTTTTAGTAGCTTCGGAACCTGGGTGGCCATGAGGCAAAATCTGGATGTACTCATGTTGTAAGGAAGTAGGAATGACAACGTTAGGCCCTTTGAAAATTATACCATCTTCCACCAACATCTCATCTCTGTAAGGAAAATAAGGTTGCACTTCTATTGGTACACAACATTGCTTTGACGGTCATCCAGCATTGATGAAGTGGTTGAGCTTTTGCAAAATTGGATCAGTCTTTGTACAATCTCTTAGCTCATCTAGTCTTATGGTAGAAAAATTATGCACTTCCATGACATCAAAGTCAAAATTCTCAGCATCAAGCTTTTCTGTGGTATTTCTGGGTGATCTGGATAAGATATCAGCCAGATAAAGAAGTTTGCCTTTCATATAGACCATTTTGAAGTTGTAGTTTTGTAATCTGAGCATCATTCTTTGTAGTCTTGCTGGAGCTTTATGGATAGGCTTCTTTAAGGTAGTGACTAGGGGTTGAAAATCCCCGTCTCAATCTGGATAGCTTGGCCATAAATATAATAATGGAACTTCAAACAGGCAAACACTATTGCCAAAAGCTCCTTCTCAATTTGAGCATACTGCATCTCAGTTTGGGTAAGAGTTGAAGATGCATAGGCTACTGGTCTGCCCTCTTGAAGAATAACTGCACCAAGACCAAACTTTGAAGCATCCACAGGAAAGAATTACTGATTTGTGGATATCATAGTATTTAAGTGTAGTTGGACTGGCAATTTTCTGTTTCAGGTCATCAAATGCTCTCAGGTGTTGTTCCAACCATGACCAGGTAACATTTTTGTGTGTCATCTCTCTTAAGGGTGCTGATGATTCACTGAGGTCTGGTATAAACTTGCCCAAATTATTAACCATACCAAGAAAACGCTGTAAGGCTTGGACATGGTATGGAGCTGGCATCTCAAGAATGTTTGGAAGGATCTGGTTGTAAACCTGAACCAGAAAATAGATAGCCTTCATAAGTAACTTCTATTAGCCTGAATTTACATCTCAGAGGATTGAGCTTTAGATTCACTTCACATGCTCTTTCCAGAATTTTCCTGAGGTTTCTGTCATGCTCTGCTTCACCATTGTCTCTAACTAGTAAATCATCTACTATTATAGCACACAAATAGCCTGAAGAAAATGCTCCATTGCTCACTGAAAGACTTAACTGGCAGAATGTATTCCAAAAGCCATTCTGAGAAATCTGTATCTACCAAATGGTGTGTTGAATGTAGTCAGTAGTGAAGATTTGCGATCAAACATTGCTTACCAAACTGAACTCTTTGCATCTAAGACAGAAAATCAGTGGCATTTGGCACTCGACTGTATGCACAGGATGGTGGGGTCTCCTCAATGCTTTCTTTAAGTATCTTGGGTCAATGCATATTCTGATTTCATCTAAGCTTTTCTTATGAGTGACAACCATGGAAGACACTCATTCAGTTGGTTCTGTAACTGGACAAATCCCACCTTGCTGCACCATTTTATTTAACTGGACTTTGACTCTGTCCTGCATGGCTATCAGGACTCTTCTTGCTGGTCTGACCACTGGACTGACCTCTGGGTCTAATTTTGTCGAGCCCACAACTCAAAGTTTACCTAGCTTGTCTTTGAAAATATCAGCATACTCTGAGAAAATAGCATTGGTGAAAATGGAACTAGGACATGTGCTTACATGTTGGACTTCTTTGGTAAAAGAAAGCAGTTTCATTCTTAAACTGTCTCTGAGACTTAACAATGATGCACAGGTCTTTTGACTACATAAAACTGCAAGTTGTAACTGTTCCCAGCTGAATAGCATGAAAGCACTACCAAGCCTTCGGTTTGAATCTCTTCACCTCCATAAGCAATAAGCTTCGTACAATTGGTTAAATTAAGTTGTTCACCAGCTCTTACTCTAGCAAATGTTTCTGCTGACATAACATTACACTTTGAACCAGTGTCTACCTTGACCTCTGTGGGCTTACCATTAATCAGGACAGTACAAAACACTTTGTTTTTTGCCAACAGATCTACTGCATTAACCTTTTTACTAACCACGAATACACCATCTACATAGAAAGTATCGCTGCAGATTTCAATATGATCAACTTGCTATTTTGAATGACCTTTCTTAATATATGAATGAGACTTGCTTGATTTACAAAAACTTGAAAGTGGTTCCATTTTTTACACTTGTGGCTGACCAAATGCTAAGCACTTTTCTCTTTTGGACTTGTTATTGGCACCACAATTATGACAGTTAACAATGAGACTTGGGTTTTGCTGACTCACCCTTATGCTGTACTGAGCATGTCCATTATACTGAGCTAGTCTTAGAACTTGCTGGAAAAGTATGGGCTCTCCCTGGAAATCCCACATGGACTGCAGCTGCCATGTGCTTAGGCCTATTTCTGTTAGCCACGTGCTGCATGCTGTCTATGCTCACCTAGGGGTTGCCGAAACCATGATCTTATTACTTGCAAGTATATATGTGTGCCTTTCTGTAAGCTTGTATATTTAACAAATCTCTGTGGCTTTGCTCAACATTAAATCACTGTTGAAAAGCAAAATCTTCCTCACCGCAGCATTATTAACATCACACACAAGCCTGTCTTTTATCAACTCGTCTTTCAAATCACCAAATCTGCACATTTTAGCTTTGTTCCTCAAGTCAGTAATGTAAGCTGCAAAAGTTTCTCCTGGCTTTTGGTCGCTTATATAAATAAGTCCCTCTCCAATGTAACATTTGTTGGGGGGGTTACACATTTCTCTAAATTTATGTTTCCAGCACTCACAGTCCTCCCTTGATTCAACTTGTACAACAATATAGCATTTTTCCCCTTTTCCTGCATATACTGCCGGTGCATACACAAATGAATGCTTTCTTTCAATGGCTGCTGACCCAGCTATGTTAAGCAAAATGAATGCCCTTGTATGTGCATCTTTGTGAGAAAAAAAGCTGGTTGTATGAAAATATCGTATTCCTGCTCAAGTACTTTCCAATTCTCTGCAATATTATGATCAAACAAAACTGGACTGGGTCTGCAAAATGCCTCTGCCATGCAAATACACAGTAATAAAGATGCTTGAAATTATGTACGAATATATTCACACATACATCAGAAATTCATGCCAGAAACTTGTCATTATGCCCAACGGCACAGTAGACTCTTCAAAATAACTGCAGTTTCTAAAATAAGTTTCCATAGTACAAGAACACTTTGACATCACTGTACTTTGTAAATCCACCCTTATCAGTGTAAGAAACACTTCAAAATGACTGCACTTTGAGAATGAACTGTACACAGCACAAGAAACTTCTCAAAATGTCTGTACTTGTGAAATAACTCTGTGCAGTGTAAGAAACACTTTGAAATGACTGCACTTTGTGAAATAACTGTACTTTGCACACAATAAATTCTTTGAAATAATTGTACTGTAATAATGCACACACTGCAGACACTTTGCACACTGAGATACTTTGGACAACTCTAGTTATACTCTGAATAGCTTTAGTCAATGCAAAATAGTAACTCATACCAAAAAAGCAGCTGCTTTGCTTTTCCATGCTCACTTTTCCCTTTTATTGTACTCGTTATGCTTGTTTGACTTTTATCATGCTCATTATACTTTTCTTGTGCTTGTTTTACTTTTAAGATGCTCGTTATACAAATCAGAAGTAGTTCTGAATCCCCTCATAAGTATTTCAAATAACTTTATCAAATATCATGGTTTTGAACATTCCGTTTAATCGATAATGTGTTGTGCTTTTTGTTTGATTAATAATATATTTTGTGCTTTGTGTTTGATTAATAATGCATTTTGTGCTCTGTGAATTCTTTGTACCATTTTCTTTACGAAATAAATAATTTATGCAAGTTTTGTTATTACCTGAAATTTGTTTCTGACCTTTTTCAATTGTTTGAGCAGTTTGGGACTAGACTTCTAACACCATTCTGTTCAGATATGCCATTTCTGGTATCATGTCATTCAGGCATGCTAGTTCTAACACCATGTCATTCAGACATCCCACTTCTGGCACCATGTCGCTCGTCGTGTCAGGATAAAACAGATGAACAGTTGTGGGGTCAGTTCAAGCAGCTTTATTATATACAAACACATCAGGATTGAGGCTTAGTTACTTAAACTTAAATAAACTTATAAACTAACTGACTACTGCACTCATACATGTTAATACTCTGGCTGTTCACTCAAAATGGCACTGCTGTTTTCATGTGCTCTCTATTTATAGGCATGTGCCCTCACTTGGAAATGATTCTTAAAGTTACAGCACATGTTCTGTTCTACATATATGCTACTGAGTACAGTGACAATGACTTCAGTCTGTCCATATAATACATGTGCTGGACACCGTGAATTTTCTTAGTTAGAAATACCTGAGGTCTGTCAAGTTGCTGCAGGCTTCTGATATGGTACATAACAAAGGGAGCATTATATTCAATAATAGGCCTTATGAAGGAGAAGTACAGGGGAGTTATAGGTGACAGTCAACTTGTGTTCCCAGGTCTCTTACTACTGAGTTGGTACTTAGGGTTTGTTTGTGTCTTTCGGCTTTTCCCGGTTAGGGGGTCGCCACAGCGGAACTCCGGTCCGCTAATGATTGGTAGTGGATTTTTATGTACCGGGTTACCAGCCCTGATGCACAATCTTCACGAAGACACACCCCATTCACATATGCCTCCACACAGAGACACTCTAGCTGAGAATCGAACGGGACAACGTCTTGCTATGAGGCGACAATGCTACCGCAGCACCACCACTGCAGTTACAAATATTATTGTTTATTTTATAATCAGTAAGGACATTGTTTTCACTGATGGGAATGATGATGCATTTTTTAGCATTTAGTTTAAGACCACTGCTTTGGCACCAACCATTAGTCTGCGTAAGCCCCTTTTGAAGTATGCTGACATTGCTAGGGGATTCAGTGTTAGCCCATAATTTGCAGTCATCCATAAACCTGGTTAGCCACATCCCCTCCATTTTGGCTTGGACTTCTGAGAATTATATGCCAAACAAGAGGGGGACCAGCACAGACCCTTGTGGGGCCCTACTGGTGACAGGTCTGCTATTAGGGGTAAAGTCTCCTACTTTGACTGAGTGTTGTCAGTCTGTGAGCCAGTTTGCAACCCACCTGACAACATAGAGGTTGATATTTAACTGGATTAGTTTGTCAATGATGTCCAAATGTGGGGTCGTGTTGAAGGCCTTGGTCAAGTCAAGATAGGCTGTGTGCATGGCTTTGCTCTCATCTATGGCTCTGGTCACATTCTCGAAGAAGTCCACCAGGTTTAAAAGGAATGACCTGCCCTTGACAAAACTGAACTGAGATGGATCCAGGGTTGGAGGTCACATATGTCCTTATTTATGATGTCCATAATGTTTTAATACATTGCCTTACAGATGAGGCTGGTTAAGCTTATGGGTCTATAGTTACCAGGGTCTGAGCAATGCTGGCTGTTATTTTGTAATTTCCTAATATAATTAAAAAAAGAATTTGCAGTTGTTCTAAGGTTCAGATGCTATCCTCAGTTAACAGGTTGCTTTAGTATTCCTAATATATTTTTTTAAGTTTTTAGTCAATGTTTTAATATTATCCTTAATCTGATGGTCATTAAAACTGCTATATACTTTTTTATTTCTTTTATTGTAGAGTTTATTTAAGTTGGTAGACTACCAAGGTGATTTGTTTTTAAACTTCCCATTATATTTAGATTTAGTAGATATTGTCAAATCTATGCATTTATCTAACTGGGCATAGAACTCTTTTGTGTAACTTCCTGCTGGGACAATTTCTAGGGTTATGCTGGTATAAGTGAATCTTAAAATTTCATCATAAAGTTTAATGAGATTTGTACTTTTGATGTTTTTAAAATTTTAGACATTGGCATCTTCAGGTTTAGAGGTTCTAATAGTAAAGGCCACTAGTTTAAGATCTCCGTAAAGCATAACTTGTCAGTCCCAAATGGTCAGATTAGGTGACTGTTACTGATTCCACAAAAATAAAATACATATTCAGAGATTAATATGTATAACATACCAGAGATTAAAATGTTTATTAAATCACACATTTCAAGATATTATTGTAAAACTACATGATTATATAGGGGCAATTCCTCTGCACATCCATGTTGGGGGCTTTGAGTCATACCACTCTTATTTTATTATTCAAATTCTGAGATTGCAGCATCTCAGAGAAAGAAAAGTTTAGTGATATGTGAGAAAAATAAAATAGTGTGATGAGAAAACCCTTACACTGAGAAAAGAAGAGGCATCTTGCACACCTGAAAAAAATAATTTACACATGGGTGGAACTCATAGACAAAAGCTGTACAGAAATGTCATTCCCATCTTGTAGGAGGTCGATGCACAATGAGCCACAGACCTAACAGAACATGTATTAGGCATTGAGTAGCACTCGTAGCCTGAGTGATAGACCACATGATTAATGAGTGGTTAGGGCAGGATAAGAAGTACTAGGTGCCTCTGCAGCTGCAGCAGTGTTACAGTACATGTAACTGATGTGACACGTCACAACAGAGGAAGGTTGGCAAGGAGAAGTCAATGCATGCTCACATGTGCAACATAGCACAGCATAGCCGCATCTCATGCTCATCCACCACAGGAAGAGTAGCATGGCAGCCACCAGACAGACCACTATAGGTGTACACAGCAAAGTGATAATACTGTTTATCATATATCTATATAAATATTATATATATATATATATATATATATATATATAGCTATATGTATGGGAAGAAAAAGGGGTAAATTGCAAAGTACAGAAAAGATCAAGTAGAGATAAACACCCATTTCCACTCATTAATTCTTCTCTGCCTTCAAAATGCTGCTACCTTCTCTGCTCACCCTTCTTCTTCTTCTTCTGCTTCTCTCCTACCTCACCTTGTATCACATACAAATATGTCCACTTTATCCCCAACCAACATTACCTCACTACATCCTACACAATGAATCTCAACACTAGTGTCAAATATCCCACACATTCATCCTAACAACTAACCCTAGTATTCCCAAGATCAAACTTCCCTCAATCCAATTATTACATCCTAAATCTAAATTTAAACAGCACACAATACGCTTATTAAAAAAACAGTTTTCTTTTCCCCTGCAATACCCTACATCTCTCTGGTGACATTCATCCAAGTCTTGGACCACACTGTACTTTTCCTGTATCCTTACCTCCC
>NC_056741.1:857883433-858018433 GCF_019279795.1 Protopterus annectens | reverse complement strand
GACTTGACTATGTGGGTATGATGACATCTTATGCCCATCATGGCTAGTCCATGTACTGCCCTGTATAGTGTGGGTATGCTGTCACTTTTTATTGCATTATTTTATTCTTCATTGTCTGCATCATGGCTTTTAATTGTGGAGATGACAATGCTTCTTTGGCAGTGCTACACTGTATTATACCTGCCTCTGTCTCAGCTATGATTCTGCTTTGCATGTTCCTCAAAAGACTATTTACCCTCTCATTCTTCTGATGATATTGATTGGCATGGAAGACCATGCCAGAATATTCACCTGCTGCTCCATATGTCTGTGTAATACCATGTGATGCAGCACTGCACACAACAAAAATCTTGCTGCATCTGTGTGGACTGAATTGCAGTATCCCATGTGATATAGGGAAATATTGCCAGCCCAGCTATCTGGAATTTTGTAAATAATTCTACATCATCTGTGAATATTGATATGATGTATACAGAACTGTATGTTATGTACTGAGCTAAGATGTATCCACAGTGTACCCTGCTGGAACATAGAAGATTAACCTGTAAAACTTAAGAATAGTCAAGGTTAAGTTACTTTATAGCTGAGCCATAAACAAAATATGTTACCTCTTAGTTTCAGTTGAGTAGAAGGCAAAATGTCTAGAACTAGAAGTTTTTGTATTGTCTTGCAAGAGAAATAATTGGTAGGTTTCAAATGTAAAAGTGTTTTATTGTTTTACAACTTCCAAGATCTGCAAAGATCTAAGAGATATAAATTTCTCACACACAGATGTTAAATTCTGTTAAGTTTCTGTTTAGCCTGGGAATTGAAGTCAGGTGACAAAGAGTGATGTCATCCAAGCTGGCCCAGCAGTAATATTTTATTTTAATTTAAGAACTCTCTCAGATTGAGACTGTGCATTTTTTATTTTGTCTTTGACCTGGAAATATCCACTCATCATCACCATCTGCACTTGCCTTGCTCTATAAGTAAGTTTTTAGGGCATAGTAATTCTTTTTAGGTTGAGATAGGAATATAGCAAAGTTTAGTTTAGATGTTTTCTTTATTTATTTGAGACTGTCCTGCAGTGATGTTTTAAATATTTCCTGTGATTTTGAACTCTGACGTTATGTGTTAATTTTATTGAGTATTGTCTTTTTCTTTTATTATTTATTATTAAATATATTTAAACCTATCTTTAAGGCTGATATTTGTGAGGCATATTTAAGCTCTTAGTGTACTTGCATATGTATTTGGTGACACTGTGCATGCCACTCCTAATAGCCTGGCACTTGGTCAAAACTACCTTTTGGATTAATAGTAACATTACACAATAAGATTGGACATCTTTTGTTAAGGGCCTTAAAAGTAGCTGATAAGAGTGGTTGGTGGCAGTGGAAACTACCTTATAGCCTGGGCAGAAGGGGGCATAGCTAGTAAAGATGTGCCAGCCTTTTGTGTGTGTGTGTGTGTGTGTGTGTGTGTGTGTGTGTGTGTGTGTGTGTGTGTGTGTGTGTGTGTGTGTGTGCTTGTATATACATCAAATCTCAAAGTGTGTGTGTGTCAGCTATTTGGGCAGGAACATGAAACACTGGTTGGACAGAGAGGTTGCTGGATGTTTTGGCTTGGCCACTCAACTGAGATCTCAACCCTATAGCTGTGCCAGTGGGGAGTCTTACTGGGGATCTGGAGAAAGAGGGAGAAACCAGTCCCAGACTGACTGTGGTCTCTGTGTGCTCTAAGGGAAATTACACTTTACTGTGTGTATACGTGTCATGCTCCCAGTGTGTACATCCCCTCGCTGTTGTTGGATTGAGGGTTCTTGATTACTGGGCCAGTGCAGAGGCATCACACTCCATTTGAGATGTTTAGACATAGGAAGCTTCCCTTCAGTAGGCTGAACAAATGTACCACTATAGCTCATGTTTCTGCACAGATTACATTATAGGCCATTTCCTTCATGGTTGAAGGTTGTTGATTGGAATTCATCAATTAGAACTTCAGGGGATATCTTGTATTGCCTTTAACTCATGCACTCAAAAAATATATATCATATGTGGTCTGCTGTATGTTTACATAGTATCACATGTCAGAGAAATGGTTTTGGATTCATGAGTCTGATACCTGTGATATCCCTATCATGTTCCACATATGCCACTGAAAGGTCATTGTAGTTAAAATGGTTAAGGCTACATAAACCACAGTAGAAGGCATACAATGCAACCCCCATTAATTATGCTTATGTTGCAGCTGCTTGATACAAATATAAGATGACGCTTGCTGC
The DNA here is from genome assembly GCF_019279795.1 of Protopterus annectens. Taxonomy (NCBI): domain Eukaryota; kingdom Metazoa; phylum Chordata; order Ceratodontiformes; family Protopteridae; genus Protopterus; species Protopterus annectens. The sequence continues at coordinate 858,016,167 of NC_056741.1, read as the reverse complement.
AGTTTAGAAATACAGAAGATCATTTTTTGTACAACTTAGAATTGAAAATAATAGATGTGGACCTGGCTTGTTTCCTAAGAGGTATGGTGCATGAACAGACCCTTTTTTGTTCTTCAACATAAAGTTGAGGAGGGCAACAGATTAGTAGATGCCACTGGACAACAGAAGAATTATTACATACTGTGCAGTACCATACATCAAAGAATCCTAGCACTAGTTTTAACATTTTGCATTTTACATGCTAGTAGTCTAACTTGGTAATATATATTTTTTACTTTGGTCCATAGGTTCATAGATGTATACTGGGATAATGACCATTAGGGCCCTTATAAGCCTAACCATGCAACCCAACTGTGACCCACAAATTTGAATTATATACGGGGTGATTTACTGACTGCCTCTGTCTATCAGATACATAGGTGTCAGACCTGGAGTGAATTTCCAATTACCTATCCATTGGTTTAACTTATACCTAAATAGGTTCAGGGACAACTGTGCATCACATAGATGGGGAGTCTGATCCAGAGAATGGGAATTCTCTGAAAAATATCTCTGTCTCTTCAACATGTCCTATTTATGTTGCATGCAAAATTTAGGTATTTTGATCTAGCAGCTCTGATGCTGTTTGTTTTGCAGATGTGCAAAAGGTTCATCGAGGAAGGCTTTGTACACCAGGCAAAGCTCATCTTTCAGAAGTCTGTACGATGCTGAATAAAGAGATAGGGCCTTGAGGTGACCAATGTAGAACATTGTGTTTACTCCCTCTTTTTGTAAGCAAACGTCATGGACATTCTACTTGCTGCATGTGTCTGGTTAGATACATACCTGGGGAGAATTATTCTCTATGATGAGTCTGATGAGTGATGAGTACAGTTGTAAATGACCTCTCTGGATATAGATGCAATGCCCTTACTTATAAGTTGAGCAACATAAAAGGATTTTCTTACCACCTTGGACACATGTTGGTCGAAGGCTAGGTTACTATCTACATAAGTTCCCAGATCCCTGACTAAGGAATCAACTTTTACGGATGTTTTATTTATGAAATAGTTACCTGGGATGGCCAGCTTCCCAAAAGATACTATAATGCATTTCTTGGTATTGAGTTTTAAGCCATGGCTTTGGGACCAAGAATTTGTCTGTGTCAGACCTTACTGTAAGATGTCCTCATCTTGGGAGGATTCAATGACTGCTTCCAGTTTGCAATCATCTGTGAATTAAGTCAGCCAGAAATGTTTATTGGCCTTGACCTCCAAGAAGTAGATGCCAAAAAGGAGCATGCCCCGCACAGGGCCGTGAGGGCTCCACTGGACACTGGCCTCTTTGTAGAGGTGACTTCACTGATCCTAACCTCTTGTGTCCTATCCATGAGTCATCTAGCTATCAAGCTTGTTATAAAGGGATTTTAGTTTGTTGACAATGTCTGAGTGGAGTAATGCACTGAATGTTTTAGCCAGATCTAGTTAGGCAGTAGGTACCACTTTCCCCTCATCCATTGCTTAGTGATATTTTCAAAGAAATCCACCAGGTTCAGTAAGAATGGCCTTCCTTTGAAAAAGCCAAACTGCATCAAGTGTCTGGAGGTCTCCTACATACTTGAATATAATTTCCTTGATAATTCTATCCATTATTTTGCAAATAAGACTAATCAGACTCCTTAGTCTGTAGTTTCCAGAATCTGTTGAAAGTCTTCCCTTATGAAGGGGGTGACCATTGCAGTACTCTATTATTGTGGCACAAAGACTGTTTTAAGACAATAGTTAAATAGTGACTCCAGAGGTCCTGATAAGTCATATTTTGGACAGTTCTGGAGGCATCCCAGGATGTTATTGGGCCCCATTGATACTGTATTTTTGGCTTTAGTGAGCCCAGTAGAGCAAAGTACATGCTCCCTGGTTAAAGATGGAGGGGTTATGTTTGACGGTATTTCTTAGGTGATGGATGAGGTGAGACAGGTGTAAACCTGGAATGGAATTTGTCCACCAACAGGTTCACTATATCACCAGGTTTCGTGAATGTGGCATCAGTCCAGTACATTGCTGGGTGTTGCACTTGAGGATTCTGATATAGCTGAAAAGGCTATATGGTTTACTTTCACCTGGGATGCTATCTTAACCACAAAGTTGGCTTTATTTGACCTAATTAGCTGTCTTAGTTGCTTATTTAGTTTGATGAGAGAGTTTTTAATCTTTATGGGAATTACCCTTCCTGATTTTTGCCATGATTCTATTTCTTTTATTGTATATCCTGTTTCATTTGGGGTGCCACTAGGGTGGCTTTGATTCTGGGGCTAGTTTTGGGCTTACTTCTGGTAGGTGAAGCAGCCTCTATGCAGTCACTGAGATGGCTGTACAGAGTTTCTGAGAACAATTCAGCATAGGCTGCTGTGTTCTCGAGGTTTGGAGGGAGATTGAATTTTGACAAACCATAACATAATAAAAGGTAGTTTGCCTTGGAATAGTTCCAAACTATTACTTGTTTTACTGGGGTTGTGGAGTTGATTTTGATTTCAAAAGAGATAGGTTTATGAGTGGACCTTACCAGGGAGGATGACACATTTGGTTGATGCAGTATTCTCCCATATTTGTGAGCATGAAGTCCAGTATGTTGGAGCCTCTAGTGGGTGTATGCACTATTTGGTCAAAGGTGTTTGTATTTATGAAGTCCAAGAATGTCTTTGCCTGTAGATTTGAGGCCATGTAGGATTCCCAGTCTATAGAAAGGTAATTAAAGTCACCCATAAGTAGGATTTTAGGTTGGATGATGTGTCTCCAAATATGTATTGCGAGCTTCTAGGACTATGGAGGGTGATCTATAGCTGGCTAGTATATGGTATGGAATTTTGTTTATGGAGTGCTGCATGTGGGGAAACTCCAGAGCCTCATCAGTTTTGACGAACCTAGAGGTACGCTTGTTACTGATGTGTATTGAGGCATCAACACCTTTAGCACTTGTCTGTCCAGCTACTGGTCTCAAGTATGGAAGGCACTGAAACCTTGCACTGCCAGAGTACTCTCTGTTGCCATGTCTCTGTAACTGCACAGATGTCTGTATTCTTGAGTCTGAGGATGGGGACAGTAGTTTTTTATTTAATCTCCTGGCATTGAGCAATAACACCTCGAGGTTCAGTTGAATTAATTTTGCTATGTCGGCAGGTTTGTCTACTTGGCACTGTCTAAAAAAGGAACTATGGGGGTGGGTAAAGTCTTAGCCATTCTTTGAAATACTAGAGGGGACAGGTGCAGACCATCTTTGGCAAAGAAAAGTGGTCTGTTAACCATGTCTTCCCAAACTGACAAATACTGGATCCCCTTAGAATAACACCAAAAACAGCCAGTTGTTAAAATCAAATGGCAGTAATTTCTCTAATTGTGGCAGGATGGTTCATAATATTTCTGGAGTCTCATTATCTGAGACCCAATTACAGATTTTGGAGTATGGACTCAAGTTTGTACCTACGGTGTTGCCTTGTATACAAGAGTTAAATGTGACACTTTAAAATTAGTCCATAAATTGCATTTGGTACATATTTTGAATGTGATAGAGGTAGTGTGAACAACTTACAAAGTGATTATAGGGACTCTTCCTTTGGAAGTTCTGATTATGTTAGTTTTTATTATTGTACATCTGACCTGGGGGATGGTAATTTAATGAATGCATATTTCCAATTAGATACATCTAAGGTTGCAGTTAAAAATGGTTTATGCCTCCTTTTAAGCATAATGGTGTTAACCAGTTTGCTAACATGTTGAATTTTGCTGTTGAGGCTGCTTATGGTGAATTTGTGAAAAATAAACATAAAATAATATATGACATGTCTAAAACTGAATGGAAAGAGTTGCTATTGTTGTCACAAAATAATAATTTAGTGATTAAACCCTCTGATAAGAACAACAAAACTGTTGTTATAAATTATAAACAATATTATAATATATGTATGCTACATTTGCAGAACAGTGAAGTTTATGAAGTGAGTTTTATTTCTGAATATGAGCAAGCTATTACTATATTTGTGGCTCTTTTAGAGAAAGGTTATTACATTGGGTTACTTTACATGTGCAAATTTAGATGAAAAATTTCAAGTTTTAGATTGTGAATTAGCAGTATTTTACTGTTACCTAAAATTCACAAACATGGGTCTAATCCTCCAGGCAGACCAATTGTGTCGGCCTGTGAATATTGTCTAGCTACCATGGGGAAATTCTTACACAAGCTTTTGTTACCTCATGTTCTGCAGCTCTCTTCATACATTAGAGACACTAGTGGTTTTTAGATAAAATGTCAGATGTTGTTTGGACTAGTGATATGTATTTTATTAGTGTCGATGTCTGTAGTTTGTACACTAATATCAAACATAATATAGGCTTGGAAGCTGTAAAATATTTTTTGGGAGACTCTCCTTTGTCTAACTATATATTGGAGTTGTTATATTTTTGTTTAGTTAATTTTTTTTTATGTTTAATGGTTGTTTGTATCGCCAGTTGAGAGGCACTGCTATGGGGGCATATTATTCCCCCATGTATGCTAACTTAATTATGGGGTTATCTGAGTTGGAGTATCTTTACCATAGTGATTTTTTAATAGACATGTGGTCAAATGTTGGCTGCTTATAGATGACTTGGCCTTTATTTGTAAAGGAAGCCATAATGTAGTTAATCAGTTTTTTTTATTTCCTTACAAGACAATAGTTTTTTTTTTTTCATTTGATGGACTTCAATATGGCATACAGATTCATTTTTTGGATGTAAATCTAGTGATTAGTGGAGACAATCATTTGTTTACTACTATACATAGAAAATTTGAGGATGGGGGACAATTTTTGGATGGCCGTAGTTGGCACCCCACTCAATATCCTCAAAGCTCTCCTTTATGGTGAGTGTGTGCATCTTAGTAAGTTATGTAATAATGCTCATGATTTTCAAATGGAGATTGAAAGAATCGTTTCTATATTTTGTGCAAGGGGCTATAAAGATGAAGTGGTTAGAGCTGCCATTTCTAAAATTTATAATAGCCCTAGACCCTTTGCTTCCAGGACTGATAATGATTTTAGATATTATAAGTATGGTAATAGTGAATGCATGTTGAGAACTGATAGGCATGCTTCACAGGAAGCAGTGTTACATAAAATATTTCTGCTACTACATATAGTATTTTTAGTGATAAAGTAGTTGCATTAGTTAAACATTATTGGAGTTTTTTTATTTAAATTTAGAGATTTGGCTAATGTATTGTGTCCTTTACCGAGTATTTCTTACAGAAGGGGTAGAAATTTAAGAGATCTTTTAGTTCAGAATTATTTTTTGTTACCCTCTCCTGTAATAGTCAGTCCCCCTAATGTTTTAGGTACATAGAAATGTGAACATTGTAATGTCTGTCAATATATAGTTAGGACATTTGATTATATTCGTGGTGTTTCCTTTATACCCTCTGGTAGTTATAACTGTGAAACTGAGGGCATTGTTTATGCCCCTAAATGTTCCTGTGATTTAGTGTATATTGGGGAAAGTAAGAGAAAGTTTAAACTGAGGCTGAAAGAGCATGTTAGGAATATTAGACAAAGTAAATTAGAAAGCTAGTCGTTTTGCACAATTTCACAGTTCAGACCCCATGTCACTTAAAGCAACAATTTTTGAGAAAATGTCTGTGGGTTTTGTTCAGATAATGCATATAAAAGGAAATTGCTGTATAAAGAGGCTGTTTTTATTCTTAAATTCAATACCTTGTATCACTCAGATCTTAATTTAGAATGTGATTGGAAGATACTTATTTAATTGTGTTTTTTTGTTTTTATTGACTAAGGTTTAATTGATGATGGTATTTTAATTAGTATGCTTTAGATGTTTTCTGGTACTCCTTGAAGGCTGTGTTATAGCCGAGGAGCTAGAGAGAGAATAACATTTTTTTTGTATGGGTTCCTGCCTTTGGTTGTTTTGTATTTGATACTTTTTTGTGTTTTTTTTTTTTTTATTAATTGTTAAAATCAATCATTTTTTGCTCATATTGCGGAATCATCCTCAGTGATTGTGATATACTGCTCAATGCTAGGCTCATAGGAGCCTGAGACACATAGTCTGAAAATTCCATAATGTCTCTTTTCATATAGTCCAGGGTGGTATGTCTCAGGCCTTTTACACCTACAAGGACTATGATGGAATCATACTGGTACCTGTGGTGTAATGCTTTCTTCCATTCTATTCTTCACATACAAAAACAGCTTGTTTACACTTTAGTGGTCTTCAACATACATACACCTGGAAAATATAAAGATATTACAGTTTACATACATTCTGGTACGCATCTGTTTTAGAAATATAGTGATACATCTGAAATATATCCATTTAACTTCTAAGCATGGTATTGCTATAGGCACTTCTGGTTATGTTTCATTGTCTCCTCCATGCGTTATAAAGACATGAAGATTTGCCTTGTTGTAATTTTCTTCAGTCTGATTTTGCACATACACTGTCATCCAGGCTGGTATTTAGAAATGTTATAGCCACGATCGTGCTGATTTGGCCACTGTTTACAGTTAATGGTCAATGCAGCTATAAGGTCATTAATGATGAAATAAGGGGAAAAGCTGTGCAAAAACAGCCGATAATCAACAAATCCACTCACAGCCTGAATGGGGCCTACAGCGAGGGGATAGTATCCCCCAGTGTGGTTGCGCAAACTGACATCAAAATCTCAGTAACATGGCATGCATCAATGTGGTTCAGTTTGTTCACAGGTACACATAAGAAGCTAGATGGAAAATAATTTATCGGGTTGAAAGGTTTCACTGCCCTTTTTAAATCTATTGAGCAGATTAGGTGCTGGAAATGGGAGTATAGAACAGTGTGGAAAAGACAAAACCAAAAATAGGAAAGACATAAGGGAAACTGAGAAGGAATGTATAGGATGGGGATATTGTACTTTTTAACTTTTTTCAACAGAACTAAGCTTAAACCATAATATAAACAGAATAAAGGTTCCAAAGTAGGGTCGGCATTTACATGTTGATTTTACTTAATTATAAATTGTCACAATAATTTTCAGTTTTAGCTGACATGGACAAAACCTTTGAGAACACAATTGAGTAGCCATCAAAAATCTACACAGCTGAGAGATATGGAGGAGGGAAAGATAGGGTAATTTTTTTCGGGGGAGCAACTCCCCATTTTTTTATACAATAAGAAGGTTAACTGGAAAAGGGAATAAAGAAAGTTGAAGGAATGATAAAAGGGTGAGGTCAGTTACCAGGACTACATTTATAAACAGAGAAGACAGAGAAAACTGACAAGGGAGTTGCTGACACACTGAGGGAGGGGGAACACAGTGAAATAGGAGAAATCAGACAAACCCAAGGAAAGCAAGGGTGATTGGGAGGAGTGGACAATGAACAAGTGAGGGTAATCACACAAAAAGGAAGGGAACGCCAAGATGGTGGATAAGGTATGGATGCCCAGTGTACCATGTTGCCCATGCAAAACCCAGAGGCAGGCTACACAGCAACCTTACCACTGGGCCCTGGGTCTGATGGTGTCGCTAGTGATGGGCAGGGACAAGACTCTGTGAGCTACAGGAGAAAGTGATGCAATTGACTGATTTAGGCATTCACTCACTTGTCAACTATTCCCCTCCCCACCTCTACTAGCTGTTTCTGTGAGATGTACTATTTGCCACCACTGGAATGTAACATCGGGAACAACTGCTCCCATGAACAGTGAAGCTTCATATCCTGCAGGACTAGAGGATCCAGCAAACTTTGCTGTTGCTAGTTCTGGGAAGGTGGATCTATCAGTCTGTAATGGAGGTGTCTGAAGTGGTGTGGCATGTGGGCATATCTGATAATAGACAACAATCATAGACACAAGCATACCTACTTCTAAGCAGAGTCATGGTACTGTCCATGGCACTCCTGGTAAACATAGGTATCATGGGCAAGGGCTCAAACAGGATGCCACCTCATCTACAATGCATGTCCTGGACATATCTGTTACATCAAGCCATGGTTCTGCAAGTACTGCTGAGGCTTTGTCCCACCATATATACATGCATACTCAATTTCAGCACCCAGAGCCTTGCACTCATATCTGTGCTAGCAGAGTCATAGCTATTAATTCTGGTGCCTTGTGCCATTCCCCGATCTGGTCTCCCCTCAACTTCAAGGTCATCTTGTACTTGAAGAGTAAGTTTTTGGGATATGATCAGCTTTGAGTCACTTCTCACTGCTTGTTTCCATCAGAATCCCTAAAATGTATTAAATATTGAATTTGGATTATCTGCACTTCTGTTGTTATGCTGTTTTACTGTTCTCCATGGCGATAGGTTCTACTGGAGGCATCAAAAATCATGAACTACTGCAAATTAAGAAGGATTTTGAAAAGGTTGAAGTCCTTAATAAATTTGGTTACTAGGATTAGTCTGGGCTAAGAAGCCTAATGCTTAAAGTTCGGGACTTAGTACTACTCTGGAGCCATAGTGTCACAATGAGTCACCAGGACTGTTTCTGACTGCACTTTTGGGGGAATTAATTTTATTTTAAATAGACTATGGAACTGGAATACAGAACTGTGGTACTGCTGTTGAAGAATTGAATTTATATACAATGTCTGTAACTTTAGTAACTGTCCTTGGTAATAATAGGGATCAGAAGGTATTTACATCTTTTTCATTTTGACATAATTTTCTTCACTAACTGCTTTAAATAATTTACAAGGACTTTTTAAACTCTTAAAGACCATGCGCAATGATTTTCCATACACCTGCAGTCTTTCACTATCTTCTGGGATGACAAGATGGCTTCCTGCTCTACAAATCTAATTACTGGATACGCTGATGTTGATTTTGCTGTTATTTCCTGCTCGCAAACTTTGGCTCTCAATTGACTTATGAGGGTAGTATTTCCCTTCTTGGCATCACCACTCTTGTCACTTTGATGATGCAAAATCGAATCTTTTCTGCTCTTTCTGCAATAGTAGGCTGGGTCTCTATCCTCTGTGTTTTATATCGTGTTAATGCTGCACATAGGTTGAGTGCAGTATGTCTGTTTATTAATGGAATAGATTGTGCATTAGCATAAATTTTCTGGCAAAATGAACTATAAACTATCTCTAATATTTAGCAAGTGTCTGACTGCAATCCTCAATGATTTACTAGAAAATCAAAAGTTTTATGAGTGACAGGGTAAAAATATGAGATGAAATCAAGGGGCATTCTGCAAAAATCATGAACATATAAAAGGTAAACTTTAATGACATTAAACAAAACCAGAGACAAGGGTAATAGACTTTATGCTGCACATGCTGTGCTTATCTGATAGTGAAATAGTAGCAGCATTCACATTTATTTTCACATAAACGAAATTCAAAATGCATGGGGTTTTGAAGACCAGATTAATTAACAATGTGTAACTAACAATAAAACTGAAAATTAGACAAATAAAATAGGTAAAACTGCTCCAATCTAAAAAAGCCTCTTGCTCTTGCTTACTAGGTAATAGACTCTGCTGACCCCGATGTGATATCCACATGTCAGCAAAAAGGCAGAACATCCTGCAGTGTAACCAATGAGAGCAGAGCATGTTGTGACTATGGAGGGCATTTTTTGGAAGAGATCTTCCTTAAAAAGAAAAGTAACAATGCAAATTAAATGACAGAAAGACACCCAAAGCAAGCAGCTAATAAGGAAATACATTTTTGAACTGATAGGCTACTTAGATTTTGCCTGTTTGCACATGATATTTAAATTATAAGGACATTAATTCTGATTGCATTACTGAGTTTAATATAGTCAGTATCCATACTGAATGCTTTGTCTTTCCTGAAAATACCAAACTGACTTAAGTACTTTGTTTTAATTTGCCTATTTCCTGATGTATCTTTTAACCCTACTTATTTCTGTTATTACTTTGCATTTATTTGTTTATAATCTGTCTTCTGTTCTGTTTGTCATTTTACTGTATTACTGAATTTGTATATTTTAAATGAGGTGCTATATCAACAGTTATTATTATTAGATAACTACAATACAGTAAGTCTTTATTAATTTCATTTCATCCTCTATCTCACCCTGGCTGTCTATGTCTGTTTTCCATCTTTACTAATTTTTACACATACCTCATACATATCACAGTCCTCATCCTATGCCAGCCTTTTCAAATGATCCAATTTACATTCCTCTGGTGGGCTGGTAGGAACAATGCAACTTCCCTATAGTAAACCATCAAAGGTTATGTCCTCTCATAATAACTAGGGTTCCACTCTTCCATCAGTGACAGGAAGTAGGGAGCCATTCTCTAAGGTCCATCTTAGCATGCTGAAGATCAGTCCATAAAAAGACAGGTAGAATCTGTGATCTGTCGTGAGATCTTGATCTTACTTTTATTACTAAAACATGGCGGAATTAAAACTTTGGTCCTCACTTGGCAGCAGTCATCCTGTCGTTATACTGTACCTAAGGAGAGATAAGACTGGAGATGGGGCTGTGTGCTGTTTGTAGGGTTGACAGATCAGGGATGATGCAGATTGCCACTCAGGTGACTGATTCATTTGAACGCATCCTGATTGCAAGAACAAACTAAAGATTTGTCCTTGTATACCATCCACCTGTTTATATGAAGACTTTCCTGTAAGAGTTTACTTTCTTGTTGACTCAGTTATTTATCAGCACCACTTTGTTGTGTTAAACAACTTTAGTTTTTCTGTCAGTGATGAGTCAGTGACAGTGACTCTTGCCGAAGAATTTAGTTGTATTAGGAAAGGCTTTGGATTTACTCCGTTTATTGCTTCTGCAGTCCATAAATTTGGACATGCCTTGGACTTGATCTTTCTAATTAATGTGAAGAGCATTCTTTAGGTGGTGGTGGAGCTGGTCTCTTGGTCTGATCATTTTCTAATTCAATTCAGGCCAGATCATCATCTTTTTAGATCTTGAACTCACAATGATGCTTTTTCTGTATGTGGTATGTTTAGTGTTGGATTACAGGAAGGAAAGTCACTTTTTTAGGAGAAAAACTTGACATCTGGATAGAGTTCTCCTTTAAGAGATGTCCTTTTGATCCTCATAACTTTGAGAAATACCATCTGATCTCTAACCTTCCATTTTTGGAGAAGGCACTTGATCAAGTTGTTTATTATGAGTAATGTGAGAAGTACCTCACAGCTGGTGGACCCATGAATACCTTTCAATCAAGTTTTCACTCTTGCTATTGAGCTGAAACAGCTCTTATGATGGTTGTCAATGATCTTCTATTGGATATTGACCAGCAGCACCATTCTGTGCTGGTCATCCTGAGTCTCTCAGCAGAATACAATACTTTAGGCCACTGCAGTTTATTACTGCTGCTACAAAGTTATGATGGTATCTTTGGCAATATTATGGTATGCTTCATTTCTTATCTCTCTAATCACTCCCATACTTCAGGGATTAATTATTTTCCCACATAACCATTTATAGTTGAAGTACTACTAGGCTTAAACCTATGTCCTTTGTTGTTCATAGTATATATGTTTCCAGTGAGAGCGCTATTAAAGGAGAGGGGCTACTATATAAAAGTTAAACTGATAACATTCAGATCTATCTCACCTTTGTCCAAGATGATATGATGAGTTTGTATTGCTTAGCTGATGATCTAGTAGTAATACATTATTGGCCAATTCATAACCAGTTAAACTAAACACTTCCAAAACTGAGGCCTTGACAGTTCATCCAACTTTGAGAGAATCATTCAATCTCCATCTGACCAGTTTTATCATATATGGTGGCAATAGGCTTGAATTTGCAAATAAGATGCATAACCTTAGTGTACTATTGGATTCAGGGCTAACATTCCAGGATCATGTGTCACCGACAATGAAAGCCTCATGTTTTCATCTGTAAAATATCTTTAGGATTAAGCATCTGCTTACTGAAGCTAATCTATTAGTTATTATCCATGCTTTCAAGGTTGGACTACTGCAATGCCCTGTATAAGGGACTTCCTAACACTGAGCTCAGTCATTTACAGATGGTGCAGAATTCTGCTGAAAGGTTAATAAATGGCATTTCTCATTACCGGTATATTACACCTGCTCTGCACAGCATATATTGGTTACCTGTTTGGTGTAAAGTTATTTATAAGATCTTAGTGTTAGTGTACCTGTCCTATAACGTCCTGGTTCCCTTATATCTGATGGAACTTGTAGTGTCCTACCCGCTACCTGCGTTTTGTGCTCAGCTTCTGAGGACCTGCTGGCAGTCCCATAGGTACATCTTAAAGTATAAGATTATGTTCCTTTTCTTATCAAACTTCTCATCTCTGGAGTTTGTTGCTGCTCATGCTTAATATGGAGGGGCTTAAAACTTATCTTTTTGAACTGGCTTATGTAGGATGGAATGATAATAATTACTGCTATATCCAGTTTGGAGATTATTGCCAGCCTTCACTGGGAAAGTAGTGTGTGTGTGTGTGTGTGTGTGTGTGTGTGTGTGTGTGTGTGTGTGTGTGTGTGTGTGTGTGTGTGTGTGCGCTTGTGCGCATGTGCCTGCGTGTGTGTTAGAGTTTATTCAAAGAACAGCTACTTTGGGCATGTGAGCCCTGGAAGGCACTGAAACACAGAGATAGTGGTGAAGAAATGAGTCTCAAGAAGCACTCCAAAGATTGCTTAGTGGTTTCCCAGTGTGAAGGTTTTGTGGGTGTATAGGTTATTTTTGATTTTTGGCTGCCAAAATTTTGGCTGTTCATTGAAGAGGACATTTGACATCACATGCTTACTGATCTGTCAATCAGCATCCTGGGTTTCAATCAGAAGTTAGATTACCCACAGAAAATTTCCTTTTTGGGGTCTTTGTCCCCCCATTATTTTTGGCTTTTCCAGATTTCTTGAACTAAGATATTTAGAAGTATGACATAGAAGGTTATACACACATACACACACACACACACACACACACACACACACACACACACACACACACACACACACACACACAAACAAACAACCACACAAACCAGCACCTTCTTTGACAAATATATGCACAAATACATACTTAGCTAGCTAGTTACATTAGCTATGTTTACACATTTATGTATAAGTATATGCACATCTTCCTAGCTACATGATACAGGTGAGTATACCTAAATGTGATACACTTTCATGTCTAGGATGTAAGATTGCAAAACAGCAATATCAGTACATTGCTCCTTGCAATTTACTTACATTAGGTAATGCTGGAAGTTTTGATGTAAAGGGCTATTTCTAGACATAAACTGAAAATATTTTTAGTGCCAGAAAGAAATATATAAAAGACACCCAATAGATTGCCCTCCGCCATAGTTTTTAGCAGAAAATGTCAGTTATTGAGAAAACCTCTGAGAACTTATTTTACATAAAGAAGAGGTGACCAAAATATAAAGATTAACAAAGAGAAAAATATACTTATGTGAATGCTGATGACAAAATACATTTTAAAAAATCCCAACAACCAATTTAAGTAGCCTGTATGCTTGGGGAAAGCTAGGCTTCATGTGAACAATGCAGTGACTTCTGTTTGAAAATGGAGAAGGATGCTGTAATAAAAAGTACTGATTGTGAAGAACTATCAGGTGACAATGTAGATTTAATTCAGAAAAAATTATGAGTTTTCATACCATGCTATATAAGCACTGCATCTGGTCAGAACTAAAGCACACAAGGTGAAATGATCACAATATTTTTTAGAAATAATAGGTGATTTGGATGCAAAGTGCAGTGACTTTTAACTCTCTGCAATTTAACACTGAAAGAAAGGAGAAAACCGAGCTCAGCAATTTAAATAATTCACTATCATTTGACAGACAAATCAATAAATCCAAAGCAACCGGATGATCATATGAGCTGAATCAGCAGAATCAAAGCTCACATCAATATTTCAACAGGAACCCAGTGTCAAAGGACCAATGCTAAAAAATACCCAGATGTGTGGAGTACAGTTTAAAAGATTAAGCACAAGTGATTGGTAGAAGCGGATCATTCTAGAGGAAAAAATGCATGACAGACAAAAAGCAGAAAATAAGGAGAAAATAAAAGACTCGGGTAAAATGGATATAGTAAAAGGAACAAAGAGGAAAGACAACATTATCAAATTATCAGAGGTGCTGAGCTTTCTGATGAATAGACTGTAGACACAGTAACCACTAGGGTTGGTTGACTTAACTCTGGAGGGTTCTGGTATCAGTATCACCAGCTCACTTCAGGAAGGTTCCTCCCCAATTCTTTACAAAGAGTGTCTTGACCTAATGGTAATACTTTGTGTGTTTCTGTGTTAATATATATATATATATATATATATATATATATATATATATATATATATGTAAAATGTCAAGTTGAAACAAAGTCGTCATTATGCATGTTGACACCTTACTATGCATGCACTGAGAATAAACCTTGGCTTATGCAAAATTAAAAAAAAAGAAAACACAAAGAAAGCATTGTATTGCCCCCCCCCATGCACCCTACACCCCCTGCTAATTATATATTCTAGTTCTGTGATCATACAATCCCTGGGGAAAAGTATATATTCCACTGCCTGAGAAGTGTTGATCTTGCATGCCTGCTGACTATCTCTTTAGTCGACCAAATTGTGTTGATTAAACAGATATCTACCAAAGTACTATTTGACTAAGTTTTTGGAAAATAAATATATATATATATATATATATATATATATATATATATATATATATATATATATATATATATATATTATGCATAGATATATATATGTATAGATATATATATAGATATATATAGGGCCGGCCTAAGGTCAAGTGGTGCTCTAGGGTAAGGGCTCCACAGCACCCCCCCCACACCACCTTGTGCCCCTATCCTGATCTATTTACACCATCCAGATTACTGGAAAAGTGCCCCTGCTTGAGCGGCAACCTAGGTGTCCGCCTAATTGGCCTATGCCTAAGGCCAGCTATGTGTGTGTGTGTGTGTATATATATATATATATATATATATATATATATATATATATATATATATGTGTGTGTGTGTGTGTGTGTGTGTGTGTGTGTGTGTGTATATACAGTAAAATATGATAAAAAATGGCTAACACTTTATTTAACATCCACTTAAACAAACACTTTCATTCTGTCATAGGAACTTCTTCAGACCAAGTGGCTAACACTTTCAAAAGACTTAACTAAACTCTTAAAATCACATGACCATTTAAAACATTAATGAGTTAACCTCTTCCTTTTCAGAACAACGTTGTAGTTCTCCCTGTCATTCATTCCAGGGTCATTTCATGCATTCAGTTTAATCTGTTAACAATACTCAAGCCAGTCCAATTCCTCCTCTGCATTCCATTTCACATTATAATTAAAAACCTGATCTATAATGAAAAATTTAAAACTGGCATTATTTAAGTCATTTGGGCGACCACAGTGGTGCAGCGGTTAGCGTTGCCGCCTCACAGTAAGAGGTTCTCCGGTTCGATCCTCGGCTGGGGTGCCTTATGTGCGGAGTCTGCATATCCTCCCTGTGGTCGCGTGGGTTTCCTCCGGGTGTTCCGATTTCCTCCCACATCCCAAAGACATGCTTTAGGTGGATTGGACACTCTAAATTGGCCTTAGGTGTGAGTGTGTGCATATGTGTGCTTTCTGTGGAAGATTGGGTGCCGGGCTGGCAACTCAACACCGTAAAACTCAGCTGCCAATCATGAGCGGACAGATGATATGCTGTGGAGACACCTAACCAGGAAAAGCCAACAGAAGAAGAAGAAGAAGAAGATTATTTAAGTCATTTAAATGCTTTATACTAACATGCCTGGCTAGGGCATTACTTAAATCCAGTTTTTCAACTGCTCTGAGATGTTCATAAATTGTCATATGGAATTCTCTCATAGTTATACCTACATAAAAAGCAGGGCACAATCCACACAAACTACATATTTAAACTTACAGTTAAAGGTATTATACAACCTAATTTCATATTTCCTTGCTGCAAGATTAATTTTTTTTCTCCCACTAATACATATCTGCTGTAAGTGCAATTTTGACATCTAAACATACCTTTTTTTAATACTGCGTTAATATTTTTGTTTTTATAAAAATACCCTTTTAAATTCTTGCCCTATTTAGATACAAAAACTGTCTCTTCCTCTATAATATCATATATATATATATATATATATATATATATATATATATATATATATATTAAAACAAAGCCATTTGTATTTGTTAATATATTCCACACCAAACAAAGTGAATAATATCACATCAACGTAAAACATTTCAGTGTGATAACATCTGAGGTACATTATATTTTTGGATAACTGTGGAACAGTTCAGAGGTCAACAAACACTACCCATTTCAAAGTGAAGTTTCTTAAGGGACATCCAGGGTAAATACAGTTCTTAATACTATACTCTTGTCTGTTGTTTGATTTTAAAAACCACTAGACATTTTTTAATCTGGAATCTTTATTACAGCCTTAATTTGGAAAAAACAACATTTATCTTCAAGGTTAAAATTCCAGCCTTAACGTAAAAAAAAACAAGATTTATCTTGGAGAGCATAGTAAAAGCACAATATCCTGCTAATCATCACTAATGGACATAGCCAACCTTTTTCAAACCAGTAAAAACAAGCAGCATTTTAGATGCCACTCACAGTAACAAATTACTTCTATAAAATCCAAACCAAAGGGTAAAAAGGTCACACAGGCAAACCACTGAGTAGAAAAATCTGCTTGAAAAAAAATAGTGAAGCTACAGTCTTCACTAAAGCAGACTTAACAAGTCTTCAGTGTGTAAAACTTTAAACTTCCTGCACTGAAGGTTGATGGGATATATGCAAATGACCCCTGAAGAGCATACCATTGGTTTAGTTACATGGTTTCTGACTGCCAGTTACATTTACTTTTCACTTTTTAAACCTTTATGGGTACATTCAGGGTACATTCAGGCCAATAAAGCCAGCACCACTAGATGTGAACATGCAAGTTTCATTCTCTTTTTTTAACCCCATCAGTACAGCATATATGGATTGTTTGGCTATACTTTATAAACACAGCTTAAAATCACGTCTGATGCCCACAAACATTAGGGTGCCTGCAAAATATTCCAAATAACATCCAAACTAGAGGGTGAAAAGTTCACATAGACAAACCATTTATCAAAAATGCAGCAAGAAAGACCCAGCCTAGCTTCAGCCTTCACTAAGCCAGACCCAACTATCTCTGTACACAGAAAATGCTCTCAGATATTCAGTTAATAAAGTTATATCCTTTAGAGTTGCAAAATGATAGCAGTTTAATGTACATTTACTATTAAAATAACCTGAAAAATAAAAAAAGATATTGGTGGCAGCATAAGCAGAAAACTCCAATATTTTGTCTGCTTGAGCAGCACAAATAAATAAATAAGCAATTAGAACAGAATCAACTTTTGAATAAAGATGAAGAAAACATGTCATTGAGAAATGAAAGCATCCTTAGTTTTAGTTCCTTTATCAAAATGTATAAACCACAAATAGTCAGATAACTACATGCCCCTCAGAACATGCAGTGCACGTTCATAGGTTCATTGGTAAGTACTAGGCAGTCAGACTGTTCTACAAAAATAGCACACTGTACATGCAGACAAGTGACAAGCAGCTCAGGCACACTCTGCCTGTCTCACAAAAAAACTATCAAAATGAGGTGTATGGTTTAGCAACCCCCCCCCCCCCACACACACACACACTTTGTACTTAAGAAACGAGGTAATCAGTGTAGCATCTGTGCAAACCCTTACAGATGTTCCTCAAAGGCTGGAAATAAGGAATCAAACTTCTGAAACCTATACTCATTTGTGAACTTTCCTGTTCCTATACTATAAAAAAATGAGCAACTGCCAACGGGTAATACGTTGAAATACTGTGTAAAGATGCAGCAATACCTGCATTAGATATTTTCAGCACTCTGGGAATTAACAGTGTGGGTCAGCTTCTTTTATAGCCATTTTAATCATTTTAGGAAAATATTTCCCCCACTCCTGCTATTCTATTCTGTACTCTACTACTTTTCCCTCCAAGTCCTGTAACTGTATTTAGTGGAAAGCTAAGGAACTTGGTAAGTTGTGGCATACACAGAATCTTAGAAATCTGTTTGCATACTCACCTTGTTAAAGGAGAACTGCACCCCAAACTGAAAAAACATGTTTTTCAGCAAATCTTGAACTTTTCTGCATTGCTAATGCTTCTGTATCAAAATAAATGGTAACTGTTATGTTCTAATTTGTCATACCCCAAAATGACGTGAAGGAGGCTGCCATGGCTAGCGTTATTTTGCTTGACAGTCAATACCTTTGCCTATGTCATGTTAGAGAGATAGAAATAAATCCTTAAGATTAGGGAATCATTTACTGTAGTTTTCTCTCTCATGAGTTGACAACATTGCTGTGACTGCTTGCTTTTCACCGACAGCATCAAGCCGTGTTTTTAATTACTTTGCTTCCTTTGATGTTCATTAGTGGCCATCTCCGTTGCAGCATTTTAAGGAATGTTTGAAGGACAAGTAACGACTGCAGTTGTGTGTTCAAGTGTGAGAAATCTGACTCGTGTGATTAATAGGTGATACTTGGGCTGAGATGGTTTGTGTTCCCTTCACAGTTTTAAATATTGTAGCTAGAATTAAAGTCTTTGATGTTAATCTTCTTTCCCCAGCTCCAAAAGTAACATGCACTTTTGCATAAATTAGAGTAGAAAAAATTGCAAAATCATATACTGACAGAAACTACAAGTTAGATTTGTTTTCTTTTTCTGGCACTGAGTTTTATTACAGGGAAAGACATTTGCATCTGAAAACTAAGCTTGAAAGCCCTGCCTTTGTTCAGACTCCAGGCTATAGTACTTATCTGAGGTATGATGCTGGCAATCTGTAACTGATAAGGCACATTTAAATGTCATAGTTTTCTTAATGGCTCTGTAGTTGGGATAAGTGACCTAACTTAATTACTGTGCCACTCAATGTAACAGATGAGACAGATGCATAAAAGACAGGCAAACATAATTATTAAATTATGTTTTTTTCTGTATGTGAAGTATTTAGTCTTGGAAGGAAAATAACTTTTTGGAAAGACATACTTGACTTTTGGGTGGAGTTGTCCTTCAACTGTACTTTCTGTGTTAGTTCTGTGTTAGTTCTGTTTACAAAATTGATTTATAATGTTTGATCAGAATGCATCTGGTTGGTTCACTGAGATGACTGGACTGAAATTGCCTATTTAGAAACATTTCTTCTGCTTTATTGCTGTTTCACTATGCTTGCCCCTTCATTACAATGATCATGTAATGCAGTTTGAATGCAATTACTAGTCACTTATAATTGTGTAGGCGGTCTTTAGACATTGTTGCATTTTAGATGGTATTAGTTCACATTAATTCAGTCACATTTTACGTGTTAGCAGTCTGTTAGTAGCCCTGTAGACTGTGTGATTCCATATTCATTTTAGAGAGTTCAAGTTAGTGTTGCAGTTTGCTTTGACATCTGCTAAAACTGAAACTGGCTGTTACTCTCCTCAACTCAAAGCTGTTTATGTATCTGAACGTACCCTGTCTACTTTTAATTTACACAGGTAGTGTAAGTTCCAAAGGTCCCTAGTTTTTTCTGGCTGCTCCATTAGAATAACTTTAAATTGTGCCCTGTCTCAGGTACGGATTATTTAAAAAAAAACTTGTTAAAAGCTACACTGCTGCAGCTTAAATTAAGTTAAACCTTTTCATGTAGCTGTTGCCCCGGTCCCCTTCAATAACACACATCACACCAAATGACATCTGATGACCTTTATTAGATTTCCATAACATGGCTTTGATCATCAACTTTATTAATTACAACTATTCACTATATAATTGATTCTAAATACAGCATAACATCCTTGTAATGTTAATCAGGGCAGTGTACCTACTCACCATGCCCAACAAGCAGGGTCTATACCTCTGCTCGCTTACTTTACTTATGAAGCAGCATCCCAACTCACTTCATACACCATCCATTGAATTACTTTCCACCAAATAAGCTCCATCCTTACCTCAGCTTGCTTATCTATTCAGCAAGCTTCCTCCAACTACTCATTTCCTTTCCCCAGATCCTTGAAATGAACATCCAAACATCAGAAGGGGAACAGAAGAGGGCAAGCATATCCCTCTTCTCTGCCTGCCCCCACTGATAAATAACCCTACTCCCCACAAACGAAAAGAGGGAGGGTGGGTGGATAGCAAGTTCACGCCAAAATGTGATTGCTTGACCCAACTACACTAGCCTAAACCTCCTAAGCCCCTCCCCATCATTATCTAATTTCCTCCCAACCATCCCTACCTCCACTTAACCCTTTCACCTCCCCAACCAACTTAACTCCCCTAATATTAACCTACCCCCCCCCCCCCATGAAGATGTCCTGGGACAACTTAGCTTGTTGCAACCAAAACACAGACTAGGCTGATAAAGACTCAAAGGCAGCCCAGAAAGTCCGTAGAAAAATTTTATTATACCAAGTCAAGTAATCTAAAGCGCTTTTCGTACGCACAATGTACGAACTTCTTCAGAGAATCAAGCAAGTTAAAACACAGAGTTTAAATAACCTTCATAAGGTCAGCTGATACTAAGCCCCTTACTTAATTAGCATTAAAACTTAGTTTGTTGCCAAACTTCATTTGTCCTGGTCCCCTTCAATAACACACATCACACCAAATGACATTTGATGACCTTTATTAAATTTCAATAACATAGCTTTGATCACCAACTTTATTAATTACAACTATTCATGATATAATTGATTCTAAATACAGCATAACATCCTTGTAATGTTAATCAGGGCAGCGTACCTACTCACCCTGCCCCAGTAAGCAGCATCCATACCTCTACTCACTTACTTTACTTATGAAGCAGCGTCCCATCTCACTTCATACACCATTCATTGTAATGTTAATCAGAGCAGCATACCTACTCATCCTGCCCAACAAGCAGGGTCCATACCTCTGCTCGCTTACTTTACTTATGAAGCAGCAAGCCTGACCAGGCTATTCCCCTTCCGTTTCACTTAGAATTGTTCAATCCACTTCCCATAAAGTGAAGGGTCAAGCCAAACATCATTTGGTGTACCCATCATCTGTAAAGCACCTTAGAATCCCGTCATAACCCCCTTTGCCATATCATCACTGAAGCACACCCTAATGAAACTAAATAAAGTAGGATTATGGTGACCGCCGTTGTAACATCGGAACATCCGCACTAAGAGAACACATACTCTTTTAGCCTACTGCCTTCAAAGCTGAAATCATGGCTCAACCTGAATGTATTGACAGCCTATAACAACAACAAAACCCCAAACTATAACTCCTTGAACTCAAGACGGCACCCTGTCAAACAACTAGTAGCAAGTCTCACACCCAAGACCCTGTTAACCGTAGCATATCACCTTAGCCCACCCACTACCCAGTTCTATATGTGCAACAACTCCATTACTGTAGGGACCAGTCTAACTCCAACTTAATGTCCTACCTTATCTGGCAGAAAACCAGCACCCCTTGACCTAGTTCCCGAAAACCTGCCTATGCTCAGCAACGAAATACTCTACATACCCAGCCATAAACACCCCCAATTCACTCATTACCAAACCATTCTTAACCCATGTTTGGCCCTGGCATTTCCCTGGAGAGCTCTTTCCTTATATTACCTATACCACTAGTAGGCAATTAAGACCTGTCCAACCGCAGCGTTATCCTGCAACCAAGCTTCCTTTAAACCTAAGTCCCCTGTAACAATGCACCCAGTTTTAAAATTACCCCACCAACTGCCTACCTACCATGCTTCTTAAAACTCTACTCGCAAAATTGACCCAAACACCAAGTGAAATGATCCTTGTGGTATTCTGTAAAACCTTAACCTGTTATGTAACATTAACACTACCTACTCAAGGGACAGATTTGTCACCCCAAAAACACCACCCATTAGGAACAAACTCCAGCATCTTATCAAACACCTCATTGGTCCTCCCCTAAATACAGTTCAACCACTGAATGAGTAAATACAACCACCCCAAGGTTCTTAAAAAAGCAAAGGTTGAACTTCACTGGCCTACAAGAGCCATAGGGGTTTAGCCTAATAAGCCCTGTGCTCCTATGAATGTCATGACTACTCATCCCGTGGGATCCCAACACTTCCCATAACCATCCCCACCCATTACCCCTTGCCCCCCCACCTACCTCTTCCATACTTGCCCCCTATACCAATGAAATAATCAGCCCCCACTAATTGAACACAGAGCTCTAATATGTCTTAATAAGGTGATTACTCAGACCCACTTTGAGCCCCATTCAGGTGGCAAAACATCCGACCTATCAAAACCATTACCTTTCAAATCCCCTTTCAAGCCACCACATGATGCCTTCTGCCCTTCAGCAATTTCAGTCAATAGCTGTTTTCACCTTGAGCTCCCCATGTGTAGCATCTTTGCTCACCACTGCTTCCATCTGCGAATTCACTCTGTATCGCCACCCCTGGTACACAGCACACTACCATCTTCGAAACCATTTCCGACAAGGCACTGCCCACTGATCCATGCACACTATCCCATCTGTGACCTCATTGCGCACCAATCAAGGAACAGAGACCTCCAGTGAACAACCTCCATAAGTTTCTGAGCTCACTCCGTTCAGGTCACCAATCAATGTCCACTCAAAATCTGTTCCTCGACAGCCTTTCAGATCCACTTTCCAGACCACTGTACGAGACCTCTGGACTTCAGAAATCTGCAAAGAAAAGAAAAACAATAAATTCTATGTACACATAGACAAAGAACTACTTAAAATGGAGGCACTGACCAGAAACACCTGTCTCCCCATCAAGCATTTGCCAAAACTCTGTACCAAAGAATGGGTCCCGTACCCTCCCTTTATTTTTTTAAATGTTATGATTCATATCCCCTTTGACACACATGATAAAATGCTAACCACAGAAATTAAGCCAGATGTTGTCTAGCTTGTAATCACCCCAAAGCCAGTAGTCTAATAACATCCTATGATTCTAAGATTGTTGTAACTCCACCCCACCTACAGCGACATGCCTTAATGAACGTTACATAAAATAAATTACTTGTAACCTCATCAAGCCCACTACAGAAACCCACACTCTTTACTATTGCTAAATGGCTGATGCTACCCTTAGTATTGAATGAGCAGGGACCACTTTCCAACACTGCTCTAACGTACTGACGGTATCACCAATTAAACTTAAAATCAAAACTCAAATACCTGTCCTTCTCTGGCTACCATGTAAATCCTCCAACAAAACTCAACTTTGAAATACACTTACTTCAGCCAGTAACTGTTGCCCAATTGAGCTCACCACATGTAACCTCCTCGCTAGCCACTGCCTCCATCATCTGCGAACTCACAGTGTGGCACCACCACTGGTACCCATGACACCACCATTTGAGCCAGTAACTGTTGTCCACTTGAGCTCCCAATGTGTAACCTCCTCGCTGGCCACTGCTACCATCATCTGCGAACTCACTGTGTAGCATTGCAACTGGTACTCATGACACCATCTACAAAGAAATAGACCAAAGCAAATCCTTTAAATGTAAAGAGAAGATTCCACCTTATACCCACCTTTCCAATTATAGCAGCAGTGTTCCAAAACCCCCATCTGCAAGAAAAAAAGGGACATATAAATCATATAAAATACATAATGCACATCCAAAGACATCTTCAAAGACAGCCTATCCTGCCAACTCGGGAAGGAATGTACCACCACCAAACAGACTAATGACAAAGCCGCCATAACCCATAATATGGTGCATACCTTATAATCCTCCTGGAGCAAGGTCGACCTATTAAACAGGGGACAAACCCGTAAATAATGCTCTAACAAACCCATAACTTTGCTAAAATACCATCACTGTAAGGGGAAGAAGCCTGAAACTCCAACATATGCTGGGTACATATACCCAAGTTGTTAATCGACAGGTAGGCACACCAAATACCCCTTCCACCACCATCAGTCTGCCCCCATATGTTTTCAAGCAAAGTATGTAGTGGGGTACCTTCAAATACTTTTGCTTCCTCCTGCAAACTGTTATATATAACCATTTATTCTTCCACACCCTAGATCAAAATTGCAGTCCATGCTAGCCAGCATGCCCAGCAAATGAGCACGAGATACTCTGAAACACCAATGCAGTGTTTTGGAATCAAGCCTAAATCATTCATACCTATCTTATTCAATTATATTTGCTCTCTAAAACTCCTTTTCCTCTTTCTGTCTCTCCCTCTTCTAATCTCTTGTGTATCTCTGGCTGCTGCTGTTCGTGGAAAATTTCTTGGAAATAACAACACAACTAATCTAGTCCAGCTGGGAGTGTTCGCCACATCTGGCCATAAAATTTAATCTAAGCTCAAGTTCCCTGGGTTCATGCAAAATCATTCAATCATCTAATTTAGGTTTCCGCCTTTTTTTTTTTTTTTTTACAAATTTATAAAGTTGATAGAAGAACAGGTTCGCATGAATTTCCTGAAGCATACGAAATCTAAAACTCAAATGTTTGCCAATATTCCAAGCTTCCATTTTAACATTTATCAGTAATTTACCAGAAAGTGAGAATTTTATGGAAATGGAACAATATGAGGTAAAACTGACATTCTGCAAGAATCTGTACAGATCGAGGTATGCTGCACAACATGGTCGCATTCTCTGATCATTGTCTCTGGGACTAATAAAATAAAAAACTAACTTTGCAGCACTCAATAACGCAGAATGCAAAATTGTTAAGACCCCAGATTAATGGTGGACATGAAATAAATGTTATGTAATACTATTAGGAACCACGGAAACTCCGTACTAAAATTACGACCCATGGCCTCCACTAAAGCCCTTGCAAGCTGTCACATATAGTGGCGTTTAATCTCTGCAGTTAGCCAGAAGTGCACTGGGCCACACTCATCATCAAATCGACCACCAGCCTACGAAAAAGCAGAGAACTTCATCATCGCTTTTTTTTTTTTTTTTTAATAAACTCAGCCATTGTCCTATCCATCTGATGCCTGCATGCCACTATTTAGTGACTGGTATTTTTCATGATATTCAAACGTCAGAAGTCTGAAACTCACTTGCCTGTTAAAACTTGAAAATGGTTAAAGATCAAAGTAGAATAACCCAGCCACAATTAGACATCTAACAGCATGCACATAATATTCACGCATGCATGAACCATTTACCAGATGCAAACGTGCATTCTCCACTTGCTCCCTCTATTCTGCTTTGCTTTTTTTTTTTTTTTTGTTATACCAAAAAATCTTTAAACGAACTGTGAACTGGTCAAGAAGGCAACAGGGTGAGTCGGCAGCCTTCAATGCCATAATGCACCTGAGTGGCAACCACCCATTACTTGACAACAATCACAAAGCCCATGACAAACCTCCGCCGTTTGGATACCAAGCAAGCTGAAAGACACTGTCATCAGTAGTCTACTTCAACAGTACTTCTACCACGTAACACTTCATATGCTGTAACCCTACCAACAAAGGCCCAATGCTAACACCTCACTCTAAAGGAGGGCTATACCCTCAAACTGATCAATCAAGCATTCTTTACAAGCAACTGGTATAAAATTATTCAAGGCTGCGGCCATACCGACACCAATACTCCAACCATCCTTATCCACCCACAGTCCCAACTACCGAAATGACCTCAAATGCCAGAACTACCCACCAACATTTTCCTTACATAATGCACTAACCACCAGAGGGAAAAAAAAAAAAAAGCATACATATATACAAACCCTACACACCCACGGATTCCTCCTCGCTGCCCCCACTAATGACCCAGGCCTACCAGCTAAATCCAATAACTAAAGGTCTTCTTGGACATGTTGTTTGCACTTGCAAGTTCACGCCAAAATGTGATTGCTTAACCAACTACACTAGACTAAACCTCTTAAGCCCCTCCCCATCATTATCTCATTTCCACCCAACCATCCCTGCCTCCACTTAACCCTTTCACCTCCCTAACCCACTTAACTCCCCCTAATATTAACCTAACCCCCCCATGAAGATGTCCCGGGACAACTTAGTTTGTTGCCACACTTCATTTCTCTGCCATTTAAACTTTGTACTGAGAAATATGATGCATCACTTCTACAAATATATTTATTTCTGCTATTAGTTGCAGGGCTTAGCTTACCCAGAGATCTTTGCTGCCCCAATTAATATGGCCCGATAGTAATTTCTCCTTAACTCACTTCTTTTACTTCTCTAGTTGATCTGTGTACTCTTTGACCATTTTCCAGAGCACATTTGTTGCCATCAAGGGCTCCTAAGCCATTTTCTCTGATTATTTTTTGTGCTGTAGTAACTTGGAGGGGGGGGTGCACTCCTCTCCGCTACTCTACTCATGGCTTGGCTTGGCATTGCTCCCCACCCTGCCCTCATTCCACCCCCATATCATCACATTTATACTTACTTAACTGTTCCTACAGTCTGCATCACTGGTGATCAACCAATCAAAACTAAATATATCACTCTTCCTATTATGTCACTCAGTTGACCTTCCACTGATAAGAATATTTCTCTGATCTTGACAAAGTTTATCTAGCAGGCCTATCCTCTGCTCTAGAATTAAATACCTACCCCATCGCAACTTATCCCCAAAGAAATCTTGAAATCTTAATTCCAGGTAATTTATGCTTTTTCTACCTAAACATTAATTATGTTATTCTGATAACTCATAAATTCTTGGTCCCGTTAACCGAGCAGTATAACATTATTATATTCTAGAATCTCTTAACAACACACTGTATTTTATTTCATAGTTATTACACCACTATCAGCACCTGTCCTTACTATACCTATCATTCTGACAATCTCAGCATTAACCCATCAATGACAACACTGCCTCATAATTAAATTAGATCCGAGGTCTCATTTTACCTAAGCACTTCCTTTTTCTTTTCAAGGCAAACTCTGTCTGAACTTTCACTACAGCTATACTTTAAACAGCTGCTTCATTTTTTACTTACACATTTCTGTCTCTGTTATTCCTTTGTCCCTTTGCTGATTCTGGCTTAATGCTATAGTAGTACATTTGTTTAAATGGTACTTGTCTCAGATCAGCTGTGCCCTTCTTTTCTCCCACTTCTTCCTTCACTAGATCCCTCATCCTCTCATGCTCTTTTCTCCTTGTGCTTATACTTAGTTCTTTAAACTTATGTCCTGACTATTTCATCTTTATATACTTATTACAACAGTGTAGGCAGGAGAAAGGCTGTGCAAGTTAAACTTTGCACAAAGCCTAGGTGGTATATAGGCTATTCATCTTCTACTTTTTCTAGATCCTCTGTTCTTATAGTCTTTCATTGCCTGTCCTAACAGCTCTTATTTGTTTATTTATTTATTTTACATTTGTTGACTGGGTATGTCCAACCGAGTTGAAGAGCCCTTTTTCAGCGGAGGCGTGGGGAAAAAAGCTCCATACTTTAGACAGTTATACATAACAAAAGCAATTAATAACAAAAATATAATACATAGTTCATAGAATACAAGAACAAAAATTTTTCATAAGTGTGTTTAATGAGAATAAGAAGTACAAACTTAGGACATTACTTAGTATAAAGGAGATCATAATAAAACATCTACAAGAACATTTTCAGGAATATGTTCTAAGGGAACAAGATGTATTAGCTTAGGACTTTACATTATGTAGAGTATTAGTGAACATATGTAAAAGGTTTTAGTTAGACAATACATGTATTATCGCATGAGCCACAAAGGTGTTAGCAGATTAGGTTGAGAAGTTCAGTTTTAGGATTAGTGAGGAGAAGTAGAGAGCAAGGGAGTTTGTTGTCTATTTGATGGGGGAAATAGTTTAGGGAGGGTGAGTACAGTGGCAAGTCCAGTGACATTTTAGATACTCTGGTTGCACTCTTAAATCGTTTAGGATTTGTGAGGCTTCTCATTTAATAGGGAATTTATGCTAAGCAATAGAAGGATGGTAGCTATATATGTTGCAAGTGGATTTGGTCTTGGGTTTATAGATATGCAGTAGGTCTTGAGTAGAGCTCCGGAGGGATCTGGTTGGAGAATGGTGGGAGATGAGGGGGGATAGAACTGGACAGTAGGAGGGCTGGAATAGGATAGAGTAGATGATCTGGAGCTGTGGGAGGAGAAGCTGATGGGGTAGTTCAAGCTAGTTTAGGTGTTTTAAAGAGAGACGGTGATGGGATTTGTACGGTTGATGGGCAGCAAATCTAGCTATCTTGTAAAAAGACTCTAATTTCGTAGAGAGGAGTTGATATTTGTCAGAATTTGAGAGCTATACATTAGATTCCACTTGAATGGGAGTGTTATTAAGTGACAGTTTGGAGAAGGAGGATTTGATATGGTTAACATTTTTAGAAAGAAAGAGTAACAGTTTAGTTTTTTGGGGGGTTGAGGATGAGCTGGTTATTGGTGAGCAAAGTTTCAAGTGAATTAAAAGACTGATGGGTAGCTGATAAGAGCTGAGAGGGCGAGTTGGCAATGGTTATGACTGTACAGTCATCAGCATATTCATCTAGGGAAGACTGAGGGCAAGAGGTATGGGGTAGATTAGTAAAGATATTGAAAAGTAGTGCCCAAAAATAGATCCTTGGGGAACCCCCATTTTAACAGGGAGAGGAGGGGACAGTGCAGAGTGCCATCTCATTGATTGCAATCAATCAGTGAGGTAGCTGGAGAACCATGCAATAGTATCAGAGGAGAAATTAAGGTTATACAATTTATCCAGCAGAAGAGCATGAGAGACCATGTCATAAGCCTTTGAGAGGTCTAACAATTGGCAAGAAATACGTTTGTGGCCAACCCTGGCTAGAGAAGTAGTGTTAAGGAAGGATAATAGGGCTGAGGTAGTGCTATGTTTAGGTTGGAAGCCATGCTGAGTGGGTGTGAGGAGATTTTGCTGTATTAGATATTGCATGGCTTGTTTGTGTACACATTATTCCAGAACTTTAGAGAGACAGGAGAAGATAGCGATAGGTCTAAAATTGGTTATGTCTGTGGAGTTACTACCTTTACGTATAGGTAGTGTATAAAATTTTTCCAGATAGAAGGAACTTTAGATTCTGAGATGGAGCAATTGATTAGGATAGGGACAGGGAGAGCAAGAGAGTCAGCTGCTATCTGAAGGAAATATGAGAGGATGTGATCAGCTGATACTGAGCATGGTTTTTAGCTTGGCAAGTAAAGATTTGATATAACAGGTAGAAAAAAGGAAAAAGTAGGAGCAGGATTAGTAGTTAGACCAGATTCAGAGACTCATATTCTACTCCTATGGTCTAGGTAGCAGATAGTACCACATATGTTTGCACAAATCCTAGGTGGCAGATAGACTGTACCACATATCTCTGCACATTATCTTAGCTTGCAGATAGACAGTACCACTTATCTTTGCATATATCCTAGGTGGCAGATAGACAGTACCACATATTTTTGCACATATTGTAGGTGGCATATAGACTGTAACACCTATCTTTGCCATGGTAACCATTTTCTTACAGGACCTAAACTGGGACACTTGAGGGCTGCCCCGGGAAGCCAGGTCTGAAATCCCATTCTCCCAGCCCCCATGGGAGTGAAGATAGGGCAGCTATGTCATCTCACACCAGGGCAGGCAGGTTGGCCTCCTGTCCTTCACCAGGCACTGTGGGGATGCCACTCTGTGAATAGCACCACCCAGGAGGCAAGAGGCCACATGCCAGGAGGCTTGAAGCAATACACATTTGTTGGTGCCTGGCATCATGGGGCTGAGAGACTGAGGTGTGGTGCAAAAAGTGTAGAGATGGGGGGACCCAGGGCCATCTCACCTGTGAGTTTGAAAGCCCTAGGTGCAAGTGGAGAACCAGTGTCATGGACATCTGGATGAGGGACTGTCTGAGGCTTCGTGGCCCAGCACAGTTCCATGAGGCTGGGAAGATCCCCTGAGAGGGTCCAAGTGCATGCATGACACTGCATAATTTGGCAGCAGTTAGGAGATAAGAGCTGTCTATCCTGGGTAGAAGTGGAACCCCAGAGGAGGTCATCCCACTAGAAATCTGGAAGGGAGAGAGAGGTGGAAAGTGCCTGGTACAAGACAGCTCTTGCCTGTGTGAGGGGTACAGACCATGCCCCCTCTGGGATGGAAGTCTGGAACGGGGAGAGAGGCAGATAGTGGCAGGGCTGGGCAAGCTCCTGCCTAGGTGAGGGGGGTCAGACAGAGCTCCCCACAATGGAAGTCCTTAAGGGAGTGCTAGTGTGGACAGCAGTGGGGCCTGGAGAGCTCCTGCCTGGGTGAGTGGGATCAGGCACAGCCCCCCCCCATGATGGAAGTTCTTAAGGGAGCAACTGGTGGACAGTGGAGGGGCCTGGAGAGCTCCTGCCTGGGTGAGTAGGGTCAGGCAGAGCTCCCCATGATGGAAGTCCTTGAGGAAGCACCAGGGTGGATGACAGAGGGGCCTGGAGAGCTCCTGCCAGGGTGAAGGCATCCAACTTCACCCAATAACTGACAGCATCCTTGAAACATCTCAAAGTCCCCAGAGCTGCTCTGGATGAGAAAGCAGGTGGACACTGAAGCCTTCATGAGAGTGGATCTGCTCCTCAGTGGCCAAGGGGAGTTCTGGAGGAGCAGACAGGATTGGAGGGAACCTCCCCTGAGAGGGTCCGAGGGCATGAGCAATCCAGCATGATTTGGCAGCCTGCAAGAGACAGGGGAACTGACCACCCTAGGAAGCCAAGTTACCATTCAGACTGAGTTGTCTAAACTGGGACATTTCTTTGTTCCCAAAGACAACGGTTGGGATTCCGAGATAGAGACTTCCAAACTGGGACTGTTCTGGAAAAACTGGGACCGTTGGTTACCTTGATCTTTGCACATATCCTAGGTGGCAGATAGACTGTACTACATATCTCTGCACTTTATCCTAGGTTGCAGATAGACTGTACCACGTATCTTTGCACATATACTAGATGGCAAAAAGACTGTGCCACACATCTTCGCACATATCCTAGATGGCAGATAGACTGTACCACGTATCTCTGCACATTATTCTAGGTTGCAGATAGAGTGTCCCACGTATCTTTGCACATATCCTAGGTGGCAGACAGACTGTACCATGTATCTTTGAACATATCCTAGGTAGCAGACAGGCTCATCTTCTTCTTTTATTGTGTGTTTTTTGATTATACTGCTACTCCAGCAGTCTAAGCAGCAGTTAGACTCTACAACTTAAGCTATGCACACAGCCTAGGTGGCATATATGTTGATATCCTCCCTTCTCCTATCAGATCCATGTACTTTAAGATCCGAGTGTAAATTGGTTATACCTTCCTTTGATTCTCAGCTATTTTAGCCTCTATAGTACAACTCCAACAGTCTAGGTTGTAGATAGACTTTGCTATTAAACCTATGTACACTTCCTATGGAGCAGGTAGGCTATGCACCTTCTTTCATCTGGACATTTTAACTCTTGGCCTAAGTAGCAGACTACATTTATACTTCCTTTAACTCATAACCTAAGTTGCAGATATAGGCTGTAATTTCAGTTCATTTCCTGACATAGCCTTTGTAGATGATATAGTATATTATCTTCTGTCTGGAACATTTAATTTTAATTAAGTGGAACACATTGGATTTACAACATTGGCAAAATTTAGGCTGAGGTGTTTGTTTTACCCACCTTTCCTCATTTTCTTATTAGGTTGGAAAAGACCATGTTATATTACTTATTTTCATAGATCCCTACCAGCCCTTTCACTCCATTTTACTAAACCCACCAAGTAACCTGCTATACTATCTATTACAACTATGTCATTTCCCCATCTGTGCTCTGTATCTGTCTTTCCAAGTTCTAGCCAAGAGTGCCTTGCAGACTCATAACACCAATTTTTAACCACTCAAAACTTTCTTTAGCATGTCATCTTACTATTTTATCTGTCAATCTGTCACCTTAGACTTTAGTCTATTCAGTTCAGATACTTTGCCTCTTTCCCATCCATGTCAGGAACCCTGCAGCTCTACTCAGGCCCATTACTGGTAAATAGGAATACACAATTTATTGACTGACACCAACAATAAACTCACTTATGCTAATCGGAAACAATTTCTATTGCAATACAGAACTCTCAAGAGGTTACCACTCCCAATCCCAAAAATTAAGGCACTTCTGTCAAAACTCCACCATGTCCTATTCAAACTTAAATGTTCAGGAGATATTCACTCAAATCCAAGTCTACCTAAATTCAGCCCTTGGTTACAGACCCCAATCACATACAATATCACAAATAAAGAGCTTAAAATGGCTTGCCTTAATGTATGCAGTCCTAATAATAAATGGACCAGTCTTAAAGCTTGGGTGGTAACAGAACATCCCCTTATTTTCACTACATCAGAATTCTGGATGAAGGACGATCGCTGTCTCCCTACTTTTCCACAGGATAACTACTATATATGTGTAACGATGACAGACTAGGCCCTAGATCTGGTGCCAGTGCTTCAATTCTAATCAAAAGGAAGAACTCAGTTACATTAAGGATTGCACTAATTCTCATACTGAGATGACAAGAGGTCCAAGTGGATACTCTCTCACATCACATTAGGTGGACATACTCACATGTGGATCACTGCAGTTTACATCTTCCAACTCACCTCTGTCTCTCTTTCACATAAAACTCTACAACATATGTTCCCTAAAGATGAACATAACAGCACAGTTATTTTTTGATCATTTCAGTTTCAATGCTACTGGGAAGGATTCTCTACCTGTGATCAACATGTTGCAGCAATTTAGCCTGTCCCAAATAATACAGGCTAATACTTGGACCAATGCAAGGACTTGTTCTCGCTCCACACTTGACCAAATAATAGCCAACATACAAAATAGGTGTCTTAACACTGTAATACTCCCTAATGCTTTGGCTGACCACTCACCATTTAAATCCATTTGATCCTTCAGAACATATAAAAAAAAACTCCTTGAATAATTGAAGGAAGATCTTTCCCTAATAAAAAGCTACCTAATCTCAACACCCTACTCAGTACTATGGATTGGACTCCCCTGTATGCAATGTTTGAACCCACCTCTGCTTTAGAATTTTTTAAAACAAAAATGACCACAATGCAGGATGCACTGTACCCCTATACAAAAAGAAGGCTTAGATCACTGTGTTGCCCATGCTTTTCTGTGGATATTAAAAACAAAATTAAAGCCATGGATGCAACCTGGAAGAACCAGAAAATGAACTCCAGCAACACACAGCTACATCTAACATTTCTGAGTTTAAGAAAAGAAACAACCTACCTATAGGTGTGACCTGCAGAGCACCTAAGTGGTTTAAAACTTCTTATCAAACTAATCATTCATAGGTATGACTAGAATCTCCATCCAGCCTCCTTCCCTTTACAGAAAGGGAGTCCATAAGTATCTATACTATTATATCTCTTCAATATGCATATATCTACTTTCCACAGACATCCCCTTATTACTAATATACCATATGCCACTGACATGGTAATATACAAGTATGATCCCTCAGCCAATGTCATTAAAATCTTCACTGTAAATGCTTTACAACTACTTTCCAACTGAATAATAAAGAACAAACTCGTACTTCAAAAATATCTAAAGTTATGCCTTTTTTGAAACACAGCAAAACCTTTCCCTTATCTCACAAAACTGGCCAGTGCCAACTACAAATGTGAAAACTGTAGAAACTAATAAAACATGTCATGTAGGTATCTAGGCTTAATGCTAGACTCAGGCCTTAACTTTCAACAACATATACAAGATACAAAGGCAAATGTTAGCAAACTGTTCTTCTGGAACTGGGAACTTTCTCTTTTCCTGTATGCATGGGCAGATCAGCAGTGGGCAAATGTATGCTCATAACATGAATATGACCTTCCCCTCCTCACAGCTGCTGTCAAGTAAAGCACCACCGTTCTTCAAATAACACAGCCAGACTCTTCTGATTCATCTCTCTTTCCTCATAGTTTAAGCATCGTTATCAGCTACTTGTGCAAGTGACACAACTCTCCATTCAACAAATGTGTGCTCTACTCCTTGGCTGCCTACTGAAAAAGCTCATTAACACTGAAGCTGTCCCATTTTTCTACAACCCACTTACAACCAGGCAATCACAATACTAGCTTATATCTCCAAGGGGGGAAATGGCTCCTGAGGGTACTCATCATAATAAGAAGAAAAGAGGCATATCCTAGCTGACTGAAGAATAAATATTCTGTTACCAGTGTACAAAACAAAAGGGGACATTTACATCTACGGGCAGGAGAGAGATAGCAAACTTCTGTCATGTTGCATGAAAGTTCTGAAGGGGGTGATTGACAAATGAATACACAGAGTAGTGAGATAGGGAGATGGACAGTTCAGTTTCAGATCACGCTGCACCACAAGTGACCCAATGTTTGCAGTGAATCAGATAGTGGAAAAGAAACAGGAGATGTGGAAACAATCTAACTGAGCACATATAAGAAGTCTGATTTGTGCAGTTTTGTCATGGACCTAAATTCCAGAAACACTGATACATTATAAAGCTATATACAAGGACCCAATTACACAACTATGAACAGTGCTTAAACTTATGGAAGAGTTCCCAGTGGGAGTGGATGTGCATTAGGGATTAGTTCTGACCTCACTACTGTTCATACTGATGATGTAAAATATTAGCAAACATGTCAAAGTGGACAGACCAACAAAGCTGCTGAATGCAGACGACATGGACAGGAAGTTCAGGAAATCAAGGAGTACTGGAATGCAACAGTGACAGCACATGGGATGAAAATGAGTACAGACAAGACATTTGTCATGACAGTAAATGGGGGAATCAGAATATGTTAACAACTGAGGTAGAAGCATATCCCTCAATGGTCCAGATTTTCACAGAATATCCAGATTTCTCCTTATATTTTAGTTTGCTCCTCATAAAATGTGTGTTTTGTGGAACATCATTGAGGACTGAAGTCACTAAATAATGACAGACATTTGAGTTTTAGACTTGATATCCTTCAGAAAATGCATGCTAAAACAAAACCCGTTCTTCTAGCACCTTTCTACATTTATATGGGAAATATTTAAAATCCATTCATATTTTTGGGCCTTTGCCCTCACATATTTTTGGTTTTGTCCAGATTTCTTGCACTAAGATTTTGAGAGGTATCTATAAAAGTGAAAATAGTGGAACAAATGAACAGCTCCAAATATCTAGGAGGGGTGGGTGAGGAGAAGGACAGTGTGGATTAGACATTCAAAGCTAGATTCGGATGTGGTGCTGCTGCCAACTAGCACAGGATGTGAGAGGATGTGTCTGACAGAAGAATATCAAAAAAAGAAAAAAATAATGTATACAAAAACAGTGGTGTAACAAGTACTTCTGCATGTCACAGAAATCTGGGCAGTGAAGGCCTAGCAGATGAGAAAACCTGAGGTGATGGAGATGAAGTGCCTGACATGGGTGCTAATGTGCATACTGTGGAACAGATGAAGAAATGAGGACATCAAAGCTAAAACTGAAGTAGACCCAATAACAGAAAAGGTCAAGGAGAACAGGTTATGGTGCTTGTATCATATGTGCAGGAAAGCAGGTGATTTGGTGAAGATGTTGGAAAGACAGGAAGATGACAAGAGAAAATAAATATCCAATCAAGAGGAAGATGGATTGCATGACCTACAACAGTCAAACATGACTATCAAAGAAAGACAGGTAGCAGCACTGAACCAAGAGAGGAAGAGACAATTGACGAGGTACTCTGACTACATGAAGAAAATGGGAAAAAGGGGGGTTGATGATAACTAGAGCACTGCATCACTTCAAACAACTCACAACAAAAACTGCTGTATGAAAAATATCTGTTCAGTTCCAGAAGCTCTCTGAATCCCTTCCATATTCCTTGAATAGCAATCCTTTTTATCCTATTTTCTGAATGAGCTTCAAGGGCCATCCCACAAAATCTGTGAAGTTCAAATTCTTCATATGCAATGAAATCATAGATTTTTAGTTTTATTAACTTATTTATAGGTGGATGATCCTGGCCAAATGGGTCCTTTCTCAGTACTTTTGGAGTGGTATTGTGAGCACGAATATATTGCTACCACTACCAATATATTTCACTCAATGTGCCACAAAAAAATACTCCTCCTGCCTTACAGATTTTCACTTCTCCCTGTTTATCTTGATCCACACCTATTCCTACAGCCATCTGCCCAGTCTCTCTTTTCCCCAAAATAATATATCCTCATTTTTGTATAATTTTTGTTGTTTTTTATTTTTTTAAAATAAAGCTCTTTGAATATCTTTCATTGTAAACATCGCATGCAAAATATCAATACTTTACATTGTTCTAAGTCTTGCTTTTCATATTTAAATGTGTTCTGATATGTTTGTTTTTCACATATGTTCTTTCTATTATTGGGTTTGATTGTTAAACTGATACTGAAAGTAGACCATGGAAATAAGTAATCTATCCTAATTAACAAATACAAACAACATTTATTTATTTACATTTGTTGACCAGGAATGTCCGACGACGCAGGTCCATTTTCAGTGGAGGCCCGGGGAGAAAAGCTCCACAAATTAAAATATTACAGACATAGTTACAGATTAAGAATCCTAGCAATTAAAATATTACAAACATAGTTATAGATGAAAAACATAGTACATTCAGTAGATAACTAGCTATCTACGAAGTCATAGCAGATATTAACAATTGTTACAATAAGAAGTTACAGCCATATAATAAGTAGATAGGCATGGAAGTATCACAGCTTGCTGTAATCAAAGGTAGTTTGTGGGGTGGAAGAGAGGCAGAGGGTAGATGGAGTGGGAGAAGTTAGAGGAGAGAGTTACAAGGGCATAGCCAGCATGTTTTTAGGTGCGCTTTAAGTAAAGCTTTGAAGTGGTTGCATGATGGTAGAGAGGTTATTGTGGGGGGGGGGGGTGTTCCATAATTTGGGTATAGTGCTGGAGAATAGTGCTTCTCCAGTAGTGTTATTGTCTCTAGTAACCTGTAATTGATTTTTGTTGCTGGGTCATAGTGGTCTGGTGGTGAGATAGGGTTGGAGTAGATACTGGAGGGATGGGACCTTTAGAGGATGGTTAACCAGTTTGTGGGCGAGTGCGAGTTGATACCATTGAAGGAGGTGAGGGAGTTCTAGCCAGCCTAGTTCAGTAAGTGAGAGACAGTGGTGACTGTGGTAGGATGCCCCGGTGGCGAATTTGGTGATTTTGTTGTCTCGAGTTTATTTAGATCGCATTGCCTTAGGTTGGTATATATTGGAAAGGCATAAAGTAGAGTGGAGATAAGGTGCGAATTTGCAACTGAAATCCTAGCTGCTTTGGTGAGGAGTTTCTTATTTCTATATAAGGCTCCTAGTTTTTGGTGGACTTTGTTTATGGTCATGGATATGTGAATGTCAAATTTGAGACTGTTGTCTATTTCAACTCCTAGCAATTTGGTGTGATCTGTTGGGTGGATAGTGGTGTTGTCTTTTGCTGTGATGTTAAAGTGAGAGTTGTTTTGAGTATGTTTGGTGGGTTCGAAGATGAGGAGTTTAGTTTTGTTTGGGTTGAGTATTAACTGGGCATCGGATAGTCAAGTTTCAACAGAGGAAAAGGCATGCTGTGTGACCTTTTGCAGTTCGGGTAGTGACTGGGCAGAGCAGATGATGGTTGAGTCATCTGCATATTGTATGAGTGTGCCATGTTTGGTGGCAGAGGCTAGATTATTGGTGAAAATAGAGAAGAGTAGGGGTTCAAGGATGGATCCTTGGGGAACACCAATAGAGACAGGTAGTTGGGGAGATATGTCATTTTTCCATACAACAGATTGTGGGCATAAACATAAAACATAAAATAAATGTCTGTATATGCTGTGTGTCAAGTAAGTCTAAAAGTAGTTATTGTTCACTGAATAGGTTAAAACTGAGAAAGGACCTATTTGGTCAGGTTCATTCACATATAAATAAGTTAATAAAATTAAGTGTTAGTCTTGACGTCTAAACTATCCCTGCATATTATGGTGGTCCAACACAGCTCTTTTTAACTATGTTAATGGGGATGATTGGGGAAGACCCAATGTGAAGTTCGATCTCGCCGTTTGTTCTTACACACAAGGGATCGGCTCCGAGTCGGCCACATTCCAAGCTCTGCATCTAAGAGAAGCTTGAGGCACAGTCCCTATCCCATGATCCCCTGCTGCTAACCCTCAGATCTAGTTTGCCGCTGCAACAGGTCTCGTCGAGTGAGAGCTCGGGCCATTATCTTCCATATTTTTTCATATCTATATAAATATATATATCTTACTAAAATAGTTAGAATTGTTGAGTTTTATTATTAGGATTGCATAGTACTAGTATTAGTGCAGTGTTGGTGTGTGTCTTGTTTTAAATTAGTGTTAGATTGTTGTGGGAGCGGCTGCTCCTAGGCCTTAGGCCATTTTTCCTTTTTTCTGTCAGGGCTCTGTCAGAATTTTTTACTGGTAATTCCTTTTCTTTTCACCAGTTAACTGAAAGTTATTATAGTGTGTGTTAGTGGTAGTTTTGTATACATATAGTTGTATTTGCTATTTTGGGCTTAAAAATGTCGGAAAAAGCCAAATCTGGCTTTAAACATTGCCAGTGTGGACAGAAAATGTCCATAACTGATAACCATGTTTCCTGCGTTTACTGTCTGGGCCCTCTCCATCTTCAGGAGGATTGCTCCATCTGCCACTTGTTTAGTGGCAGAGTGATGATGGAGAGACGCAGGAAACTGGTTGAGAGAGGTCTCCTGAAGCTGGAGTTTGAAAAAGGCAGACCAGTAATCGAAGTCTTCGAAGGGGTCAAAGTATTCCAAGGTATCGGAGCCCCGGTCATCGGCTCCGAGTACCTCTTCTAAGATTCGGTTGTTGGCTCCGCAGACCTTGGAGCTGAGCACCAAGATGCTGCCTCGAGTCGAGGTCCAGGTCTTGGAGCCAGTGTCAGAGGTACTCCCTTCATCGATCCTTCGCTCGGTGACCTCTTCGGCCCCTTCGACCAGTTCCTCCAGACTGTCTGACACTGATGTGGATCGAGTGGTGCAGAAACTGATGGAGAACACAGCCTTATCCAAACTGATTGCGGTTTCGTCCCAGTTGGTTTCAAAGCTTGAGGGACTTCCTGTCCCATCTATTGATCCTCCTTCGAGACCCATTGAGTCATCGGAGCCCGGAGTCGAGGATCCGATGATCATTGATCCCCCGGGGCCGAAGCCTTCTTTAGTGCTTTAGGCTCTACTGACCTCGACACCCTCGGTACCCATCGAGGGGTCTCGGAGCCGACAATCTCTCCCCGGTTCTGAGGGGGAGAGTCGAACCAAAGTTTCGGTTCCGACTCTTCCCCTCGGTGCCTTGGCGCAGATTAGTTTGGCTCCGTCCTCTGGATCGGAGCCCGTGGTTCCAGGCCCGGGGAGACTACCGTCTTTTTCAGAACCGGTGGAACCCTCGGCCTGGGGCTCCAGTGCCTTCGAAGCCATGAGGAAGGTCTTGTCTGGTAGGACTTTCACATCGTCAGATTCTTCTTCTCCCTCCCTGAAAGGTCCATGTTCTGTCTCTGCACCACTGGTTCCCGCCAAGCGTAGAGACCCAAAGCCTCAGTCAACCCCAGAGGGTGAACCCTGCTCCTCGGAAGCTTCACCAGATGTCCCCTCTGATGATGTTCCATGGAAGAGGTTGTGCAAGAGGAGGCACATTGATTCCCCACAGGAATCGTTGACATCGGATACTGACTTGGATGAGTCAGAGGGGTCACCACGGTCCTCCTCGGAGGATGTCTCGTTCGCCGACATCCTTGAAATTCTCAAACAGAGGGGTGACTGGCAGTCCCTTGCCCCTACTGAGGATGAGTCAGTGTTACTGAAGGCTTTTGGGGCTCAACCTCCCACCTCCTGGGTAACTCCGCCCTTCAACGAGTTAATGGATTTATTAGCTCGAAGGGCGTGGGAGTCCCCTGGCACATTGGAACCAATCCCTCGGAGGCCCAATAAGTACATTACTGCCACCCACGATAAGGTGTACCTCACCAAGGGAGTCCCAGTTAATGCTATGGTGGTGGCGGCGGCCACCAAGAAAGAAATGTCTGAAGCATCTTCCTCTGTTCATCCTCCTAACAAGGACTCCAGGACGATGGACAGGTACGGGAAGCGCATTTTTAGTTCAGTGACTTTTTCCATGCGATCGCTGAACTACCTCACTTATTTTACCCGTCTTCAGAGAGATCTGCTCAAAGAATTGGGAGATACTTTACAGGGTACCACAGATGCTGCTGTCTCAGACAAGGTGACAGCACAGCTCAATACCCTAAACTCTATCGTTAACTCATCCATGTGGCTCATTAAATATGCAGCCGAAGGATCGAATAGGGCTGCAGCTTCAGCAATCACTCTGAGGAGACAATCCTGGATGCGCCTATGCTCCTTTGTGGAAGCCTTTAAGTCTTCCTTTACTAATGCCCCTTTTGATGGCTCCTCCTTGTTTGGGCCCAAAGTGAAGGAGACGCTCACTAGGTGTGAGCAAGAAGGAAAGACCCTGTCTGCCATAGGGGTCCGTTTTTCTGCCCCTTCTAGACCATACCCCAAAGGGCAAAGAGGTGGAAAAATGTGGTTCTGGAAGAGTCAGGGAGCTTTCCAATCCACACCTAGTGAAACCCCCTCCAGAGGCAGAGGAGGGGGAAGGAATGGAAGACGCCACCCAGGCGGCAGAGGGGGTCCGCAGAACCAGGGTGACAGGAATAGCATCCCTGGTAAGCCCTTCCAGCACTCCTGAGTGGAGGCCTGGCTGTCCTGCTCTGGAGGCAGTCGGGGGTCGCTTGGCCTTATACCTAGAGGCCTGGCTAAAACTCACTTAAGATTCCTGGGTAAAAAGCATAATAACCAGAGGATACAACATCCCTTTCTTAAACAATCCTACCATCCAAAAAAGATTCCCAGATGTTCCACCCAATCTGAGGGATCAGGCAGCCATAGAAATACAAAGGCTGTTAGAAAAAAGAGTCATCCTGCCAGTCCCGGTGGACCAAATAAGATCCGGAACTTACTCAAGGTTCTTTTTAGTTCCAAAGAAAACAGGGGACTGGAGGCCAATACTCAGCAAACTCAATACCTTCGTGAGGAAGGAAAAATTCCGGATGGTCACGCTACAATCGATCCTTCCGTTTCTTCAAACGAATGATTGGATGTGCTCTATAGATCTCAAGGATGCGTACTACCACATAAAAATGGCCAGGCCATCCAGAGATCACCTGCGCTTCCGGCTGGGAGCCAGTCATTTTCAGTTTCGAGCTCTGCCCTTTGGCCTCACCTCAGCCCCCAGGGTGTTCACCAAGTGCATGGCAGTAGTGGCGTCCCACCTGAGATGACTAGGATTCCGGGTGTTTCCATACTTAGACGACTGGCTCCTAACCGCCACCACCAGGTGTCACCTATTGCAAGCCAGGGACTATGCAATCAATCTCTGTTCCCATTTAGGCATAACTCTGAACTTCGGAAAATCTGTCTTATCGCCCTCACAGCATATATCTTTCATAGGAGCGGAATTAGACACTACCTTATCCCTGATCAGACTTCCCCAGTTAAGAGTCTCAGCCCTGAGAGAACAGATTTCTATTCTCCTAGAAAACAAAAGAGTCCCAGCCGCACAGGTCTTGAAAGTTTTAGGCATGATGGCAGCAGCCCTTATCGCGGTCCCTCTAGGGAGAATGCACATGAGGATCCTCCAGTGGCTACTCTTCGCACAGTGGTCTTACCAACAGCTACCGTTGTCACACAACATCCTACTCACAGAATCTTGCCAACGGGATCTTCAATGGTGGATGAACAGTCAAGAACTTACGATAGGCTGCCCCGTTTGTTCTTCCTCCCCCCATAGCCACAGTGACCATGGACGCTTCCCTGATAGGGTGGGGGGGACTTTTTCAGGGGAGAACAGTTCAAGGTGAGTGGTCGGAAATGGAGTACAAACTGCACATCAATGTCCTAGAGTTAAGAGCAGTGTTCCTAGTGTTGCAACACTTTCACGACTACTTACCTTTGGGAACAGTTGCAATTCAGACAGACAACATGTCAGTGGTCTGGTACATAAACAAGCAAGGAGGAACCGGGTCTTACCCCTTATGCAGAGAGGCCCTGAGGATCTGGCAATGGGCTGTGTCCACCGGATGCTTTCTCATAGCAACGCACATCCCGGGGACGTCCAACGTAATAGCGGACAGGTTGAGCAGAGCCATCCTGCTGCCTCATGAGTGGTCCCTCAAAAATCAAGTAGCGGAAAGGATTTTCCGCAGATGGGGCCAGCCTTGCTGTGACGTTTTTGCATCCGCCTTGAATTTCAAATGCAGAAGCTATTTTGCCCTACTTCCCCCTCTGGGGGGGCGCCCCAAGGGACGCACTTGTACACGATTGGCCCCCGGGTCTCCTATATGCCTTCCCTCCTGTTCCACTAATCCCAAAATTTCTACAGAAAGCCAAAGGTCTGGAAAGGACGATCATCTTGATAGCACCATTCTGGCCTCGACAAATCTAGTTCCCCTTCCTCCAAGCTCACCAAATAGAGGAACCTTGGACTCTGGACCCAGTGCCAGACCTGCTGACCCACTCATCAGGAGTTCTTCACCCCTCTCTCTCATCACTCAAATTGACAGCATGGCTGCTCTGCTTCCCAGCTTAGCCAGGTCAGATCTTTTGTCTCCAGCAGTACAACATATTCTGATTTCTTCCCACAAATCCTCCACTAGAAAATTGTATAAGAGCAAGTGGAAATATTTCAGGTGTTGGGCCTCCAAACAAGGTTTAGATCCCTTGGTTGCTCCTATTCACAAGATTCTAGAATTTCTATCTACTCTCTTTCACCAGGGGGCTTCAACATCTACCATAAGGGTACAGCTGGCTGCCATATCTAATTTTCATGTGGGTGAAGGAGGCGCTACAATTATGTCGCACAGACTTTGTAGGGCTTTCATGAAGGGAACTTATCATCTCCAACCACCTATTCGGAGCCCAGTTTTTCCTTGGAATTTAAACCTGATGCTATCCCAACTCATGCTATCGCCATTTGAGCCAGCTTTGTCATGCCCGCTGAAATATCTTTCTTGGAAAACCCTATTTCTGGTGGCAATCACTTCAGCCCGCAGAGTTTCGGAGCTACAGGCACTGTCAATGAGACCACCATATCTGATATTTCATCCAGACAGGGTCGCCTTATGTACTAATCCGTCCTTTCTACCAAAAGTCTGCTCAGAATCAAATCTTAATCAGTCCATAGAACTTCCCACCTTTTTCAGGAACCATACCAATAAGATGGAATATATGCTTCACAAATTGGACGTGCACAGACAACTGAGATTTTACCTGGACAGAACAAAAGAGTTCAGAAAATAGGACCAACTATTTGTGTCTCATGCAGATAGTAAGAAAGGACTTGCAGTTACAAATATCATGCTGTCCAAATGGCTTTCAGAATGCATAAACTTTGTTTATTCATCTTCAAATCAGCCTACTCCCCTCAAAGTTAAAGCTCATTCTACTAGGGCTGTT
Organism: Protopterus annectens; assembly: GCF_019279795.1. Taxonomy (NCBI): domain Eukaryota; kingdom Metazoa; phylum Chordata; order Ceratodontiformes; family Protopteridae; genus Protopterus; species Protopterus annectens. The sequence continues at coordinate 857,972,611 of NC_056741.1, read as the reverse complement.
TCTACTTCTCTGGCACATGCGGCTCGTTTACCTATAGATACCATTTGTGCTGTGGCTACCTGGGCCAAACCTCATACCTTTATTACTCATTACAAAGTGGACAGGGCCTCCAGGGACAGGGCTTCCTTTGGTTCCACTGTTCTCAGGAATGTTCTCTCGTGAGCCACCCGGGGTTTAGGGTGTTGGGGATGCTACCCGTGCGTAAGAACAAACAGCGAAATCGAACAACTTCACATAAAGAAGTTATGTTCTTACCATAATGTTCCATGTGAGTTGTTCATCTCACCTTTGTTCTTACACTCCCGCCCTCCTTCCCCCTCCGTGTTCTGGAGGAACAGGTACGACTCATGGCTGGTTGTCTTTCTCATGGTTCTCTGTGACTGCCTGTGCCTATGTATGCATGTGTAGTCAGTCAGGTATAACATATTTGCCTGTATCTATCATTACCTTTTAGGTATATACGTGTATAGGTAATTTTGGTGCGTATGCATGTGTAGGCAGGTATATTTTGTTGTCTGGTTTCTTTGCAAACTAGATCTGAGGGTTAGCAGCAGGGGATCATGGGATAGGGACTGTGCCTCGAGCTTCTCTTAGACGCAGAGCTTGGAATCTGGCCGACTCGGAGCCGAGGGATCGGCTCCGAACCCGTGTGTAAGAACAAAGGCGAGATGAACAGCTCACATGGAACGTTATGGTAAGAACATAACTTCTTTTTCAGAGTTACCTATTGGAAGATGGCTGTTGAGATACTCCAGTCATATGTTAATCATAAAAAATAAAAAAAATCTTAATTATCTAACATGTTCAATGGTAAGATGGTGAGATGTCAGCAATTGCTTGGACTCTGGCATCAGCTTTGCATGTGGGTCAGAAGTAGAGACAAATCTAGTAGTGGTATATTATAGCAATAACCCATGCCAGGGTGTGGATAATGCTGGATTTACCCATGGTTGGTGTGGTTTGTTCATGAATGCGAAGCCCGAATAGCCAAACAAAGACAACCGTGGGTAAATCCAGCATTACCCACACCCAGAAGTGAGTTATTGCTATTATACAATGACATTATTTAAGAAAAAAATAATTACTTTCTTAAATAATGGCATTGTATAATGCCTCCTTGCTGCACTTCTGCAGCTGTCTGGTATTCTGCGGCAGTTCTGATGTACTGTGCATGTGTAATGCAGTACATCAGAGCTGTGGGCAAGGGTGAGGATAATGCTGGATTTACCCATGGTTGGTGTGGTTTGTTCATGAATGCGAAGCCCGAGTAGCCAAACAAAGACAACCGTGGGTAAATCCAGCATTACCCACACCCAGAAGTGAGTTATTGCTATTATACAATGACATTATTTAAGAAAAAATAATTACTTTCTTAAATAATGGCATTGTGTAATGCCTCCTTGCTGCACTTCCGCAGCTGTCTGGTATTCTGCGGCAGTTCTGATGTACTGTGCATGTGTAATGCAGTACATCAGAGCTGTGGGCAAAAGCAACGGATAAAGCAAGATCTCCATTGCTTTTTATAAACTGTCTCGCTATGTTAAAGGAGTTTAACATAGCCAGACAGCTTTAAAAAAGCAGCGGAGAATCTCCGTTGCTTTTTTTAAGCTGTCTCGATATGTTAAACCCATTTAACATAGCGAGACAGTTTTGAAAAAAAACAACAGAGAAAGGAAGATCTCCGTTGCTTTTTACAAAGTGTCTCGCTATGTTAAAGGAGTTTAACATAGCAAGACAGCTTTAAAAAATGCAACGGAGAATCTCCTTTGCTTTTTTTAAAGCTGTCTCGCTATGTTAAACCCATTTAACATAGCAAGACACCTTTAAAAAAAGTAACGGAGATAGGAAGATCTCTGTTACTTTTTTTAAAGCTGTCTCACTATGTTAAACTCGTTTAACATAGCGAGACAGTGTGTAAAAAGCAACGGAGATCTTGCGTTCTCTGTTACTTTAAAAAAAGAGTTATACTAATGGAAAAAGTCTGGGCGACCGGACCTTTTTCCATTAGTATATCTCTGATTTACAACGTGCATGCTGACCAATCAGCATGCACGTTTTAGAATATTAATGGGGGGGTCATTGTATAATAACCATTTACTAACAGTTTGTATGTGGAGCTTGGGACATGGACTAGGTATCCAGATCATTGCTGTGGTTAACAGCTTGGGACATGGACTAGGCATCCCAATCACTGCTATGGTAAATGGCTTAGGATATGGATTAGGTATCCCGATCACTGCTATGGTAAACAGCTTGGGACACGGACTAGGTATCCCGATCACTGCTATGGTAAACAGCTTGGGACATGGACTAGGTATCCCAATCACTGCTATGGTAAACAGCTTGGGACATGGACTAGGTATCCCAATCACTGCTATGGTAAATGGCTTGGGATATGGACTAGGTATCCCAATCACTGCAGTGGTAAACAGCTTGGGACATGGACTAGGTATCCCGATCACTGTTGTGTTAAACAGCTTGGGATATGGACTAGGTATCCCAATCACTGCTATGGTAAACAGCTTGGGACATGGAACTGGTGTCCCGATCACTGCTATGGTAAACAGCTTGGGACATGGACTAGGTATCCTGATCACTGCTGTGGTAAACAGCTTGGGAAATGGACTAGGTATCCCAATCACTGCTATGGTAAACAGCATGGGACATGGATTAAATATCTCAGCCACTGCTATGGTAAACAAAGGGTTACCAAGTCACTGTGGCTGAAGGCGGAAAGTGTCAGAGGAGCAGTGGGTACTGTTATTATGGACATTATGCATTTCATGGAGAGGCCCAAGCCTATAGTCACATGTAATGTTCGCATGGAGAAGGTAAAAATCTGCTAACACTGATCATTAACATGTCTGAAGGAAAAGGATAAAGGCACAGAACTGCTAATAGGAAGGGTCTGAACAGGGGCTCTGCTAGTGAGCATGAGAGTAATGACATCCTGACAGCCTAGAAAAAGTGCATCAGTTGCTGGATAGATGATGGAGGAATGAGAGCACCAGTCACTGCTAGAATGTAGAGAAATTTGTGGTAGTTACAACTAACTGTCAGGACATGATTCAGTGTTGGGAAATTGAAGACAGGCTAAATGAATGGCCACTGTCAGCTGAGGGTCTTGAGTTTTCTACACACTCTACAAGATCTTAATGTGAAATTAATGTGAATCACATACCACTACTTGTTATATATATCTAAGGGAAGAAAAATATTCAGGAAATATTCCAGTGTTATGATACAATCCTGCTGTAATGCAATAAAGGACCAGGCAGTGTTCCAGCTCACAGCAGAGTGGAGATTCATTTCCCATGATGTAAGACTTTATAACTGGTAGTTTAGCCTTGAGAGCATTGCCATTTAACACAGTAAGTGGCTATGACAATGCAATTGTCACTAAATACAGGGCTACAGAATACAGATGCTTACCATCTGGAGGGATAGTTGGTACAGACCCAGTCAAGGACAGGGTGTTTCCAAGAAGTTTCTTCTGGTATGTTAGGCCTACTAATTAGCTAATAGAAGTTTATCTTTCTAGTGCTGACTGAAGTCATGTATAATAATGGAGTTTTTGCACTGTAGTAATTCAAAATTACTCTGATTGTTTCATTCACTGAAGTCTGAAAATTTGGAGGTGATCAGTTATGAACCAGGTGTACCCTGGGCCTAGTGTTGGCACTGTATGTCTCATAGAAATATACACAGACACACACACACACACACACACACACACACACACACACACACACACACACTCTCTCTCTCTCTCTCTCTCTCTCTCTCTTCCAGAATCAGTTTCCTAATTGTTTTAAATGCAAGAGGAGTCTAAACAAAAAACTCCACTCCCTGCCAGGTCTCCTCACCCTATAGAATGCTGTTATCTGTGCGGTCACTGAGACAAGGTTTAGAGTTGCAGAAAGCACACACTGGCAGTGAAATGCTATAATGCCTTCTACACATTCAGACCAGCGACTACACAGACAGGGACTTAAGGAGGAGGTGTTTCAATTTACTTAAAAAATAAATATACGTCAAGGCTTGTCAAACAAGAAAATACACTCGAGCTTCTCCATGTTCAAATCACCACATCCAAAATCCTATACCACTTCTTTGCAAGCTATGGGTCTTTCTATATGACTAAGGAAACCCATAACATATATTAAAATGTACTGGAAACACTCACCATCCAACCCAATACCATATACATGGACAATTTCAATTACCACAGTATTTAATGGGAATCATATACAACACCAAACATACAGGCACACAGATTCCTGGACTTTGTAGACACAAACTCCCTGGACCAGAGTGTCAGTACAACAAGCAGGGGTGCAAACATACTGGACCTGATCCTCATTAATATGGGTGAGTGCTTCACCTCCACTTAGTGTACGTCTTCTCTGGTAGGGTCAGACCACAAAATGGTGTCCTTTGAAGTAAAAATAAGATCTGAAACCCCAGATAACCCTGAAATATTTAGAAACTACTCTGAAGCTAACTTCCTACTATTAAGTGATAGGCAGGTAAAATGTCAAGCCCACATAAACCCTGAGAACACTGCTGCCTATGCAAAACTGTTCACCGAAACCCTATACAAGCATGTTATTAGCTGCCTAGAGGCAGTTGTACCCATCAGGAAGAAGTACAGAACTAACTCAAAAAATAAGCCACCCTGATGGAATCACAATATCAATAGGCTATATAACAGAAGGAAGAAATCAGTGGCAATAATTAGGAGATGTAGCATCCAGGAGGATAAAGGTAATCATCAAACTAAACAAACAACTTAGAGGACAAATAAAGTCTAACAAAGCCAAATGTGAGTTGAATTTGGCCTTCTAGGCCAAGGACAACCACAAGGCATTCTTTAGCTATGCCCGCAACCTCAAAGGCAATACAAAATTATGCGCAGAACTCATTATTAATGGAGCCACCGATACTGAACCAGAAGATATAGCAAGCTTACTGGCTGAGAAATTCACCTCCAACTTTACCCCTCTCTCTCCCTCAACTTTCCCTCATGAAATACCATCAAATATAACTCCCCCAGCTGTCACTACGTAACAAGTCCTTAATACTCTCTCTAAAGCTGAACACTGCATCAATGGGCACAGACCTATGAACTTACCTACCTAAAAGAGGAGCACTGGTGTTCAATATTGCACTCCTTTTTAACTTCCTGATTATAAGTACATATTTCCTGCTCTGATACACACTTAAAAAAAATATGTTTTTCCTAAATTTGCAGATAGAATCGAATAAGGACTCTCTATGTGATGGTGTAAAAAAGAAAAGAATATGCTTAACATTTCTTAAAATTGCATCTTGCTGATAGCTTAAAATGGGAAATATATTACAGACTCAATGTACAAGAAGATATGACCTGCAGTTAGATGTTTCTCAAATGCAACTCTTTTGGTGCATAAATTAAAAAACTCTCCCAGAAAATGAAAATGACTTAGAGTACGTTTTGCTTCAAGTCTGTCTTTTTTCAATGGGATTAAATTAACAAGAAATTCTGCATGTATTTGATTTAAAAATGCTGTCTAAACCCACTCTTTAAAAAGTATAAGATACTATTTCGTAAAAAAAAAAATAATAATATAAAGATGCTAAAGAGGTGACCTTTATAAAATCTGTGTATAATGACAGATCAAGAAATGGTGCACACAATGCAGAATATTGTTCATCTAAGACATAAAAATGTCTCCAAAGCTGATTGTAGACTCCTGAAGGATGGCATAAACAGCTTCACAGCCCCCTCCCCCACTGTAGGAATTTACACCAAAGCACTATACGAGCATTTATATAGATGCATGGAATGAGGAATATCCAACAGGATTAAATCATCCTCCGCAAGGAAGAGTAAACCTATCTGGTGGACATCTGCAATAATTAAACTCTATAACAAAAGGAAAAAATTGCTGTCCAAGACCAAGAAGGAGCAGGTGCCCAATTGGAAGCAATGTCTCCTTAGCCTAAACAAGCAAATAAGAGCACTAGTGAAATCCTCCAAAGCAAACTTCAAGTCCAAATTGGCCACATCTACTATAGACAATCATAATGCCTTCTTCACATATGCCCGCAACCTCAAAGGAAGCACCCAGATCTGTTCAGAACTGGTGGTCAAGGACACCACATATACAAATGCCATAGATATAGCAAACTTGCTGGCTGACAGATTCAGTGAAAACTTTACCCTTCTGTCCCTGCCATCAGTAAATCAAGACATCCCCAGTATCTGCCCCCTTCCCCTTATATCTAGAGAACAGGTCATCACTGCTCTCTCAAAGGCAAAAAATACAGCATCCATGGGACCCAATAATATCCCAGGCTGCATCCTACATGAATTCAGGCAGGAGCTTGCAGCACCATTAGGGACCCTATTCAACCAAAGCCTGAGTATTGGCTTCATCCCAGCTGAGTGGAGGATAGCCACTGCCATCCCTTTACACAAAGTTGGAGTGTCCACTGATCTGGGAAATTATAGACTCATCAGCCTAACTAGCCTGATATGCAAGGCCATGGAATGGATTATCATGGACCTCATTAACAAGGACATTGGCAACCTCCAAACACTTGATCCCACACAGTTTGTCTTCATCAAGGGGAGGTCATGTCTGCTAAATTTGGTTGACTTCTTTGAGACAGTCACCAAAGCAATGGATAAGGGGAAGATGGTGCACACCACCTACCTTGACCTGGCCAAATTGATACCCACTCAGGCATAATATGTATTTGTTTATTTTATATTTGCTGACCGGGTTTGTCCGACTGAGCTATGTAGCCTTTTTTCAGCGGAGGCCTGGGGAGAAAAGCTTCACATGTTCTACAGATTATAATTTATAAAAATAAGTAAACAATCAACAACTGGTTTACAGAAAATATTCAAAGCAACATATACATAAAAAACAAGGATTTACTACAGTAAACTAATCATTATGTCTGTCAGATTTAGAATCCTACATCATTCAGAAGGACTAACAATAGTTTTGTCACCAGACATAAAATCTTAAATTATGCAGATAAGAATTATGTAATGTGCTTAGAAGAGAGAAGTTAATGTCAGACAAGGTTTAGAGAGTTTAAGAAAGTTACATAGGTTGGTAGCAGATAGAGGTGTGTAGTTATGGTTGATAAGCTGTTTTTTTTTTGGGGGGGGGTACAGAGGTAGGTCCATTGGCTTAACAGGTATTCTTTAGTGGCTAGCTTGAATTGACTAAGTTGCTTGAGTGACCTGATCTCTAGTGGGAGTTTGTTCCATGCCTTGAAAGGATTATAGTTATAGAGAATACATCCTTTCTTAGTTTTAGGTTTGTGGATTTGTAGCAGATCTAGGTTAGAGCTCTGGAGGGATCTAGCAGGTGGATAGTGGGAGATGACAGATGATAGGGTAGGACAGTAAAAAGGCTGATAAAGGATGGAGTGGATGATCTGGAGTTGAGGGAGAAGAAATTGGTGAGGTAGTTCAAACCAGTTAAGGTGTTTGAATGTGAGACAATGATGTGACTTGTAAGTTTGATGTGCTGCAAATTTGGCTATCTTGTAGGTAGATTCAAGTTTGGCAAGGAGTGTGGAGTTGAGGCAAGTAAGAATTTGAGAGCCATAAAATAGACTGGGTAGGAGGTAGGCATAAGAGAGAGTTACTTTAGCTTCACTGGTGAGAAACTTTTTGCTGCGGTAGAAGAGCCCTAGTTTCTGATGAGTTTTCTTGATACAGTTGCTAATGTGTAGATTGAATTTAAGTTGGTTGTCAATGATGACACCAAGGAGTGTAATGCTAGTTTCCACCTCGATGTGTGTGTTATTGAGGGACAGGATTGTGAAAGTGGATTTAATGTGGTTGTAGTTTTTAGGAAGGAAAAGCAGTAGCTTAGTTTTTTGGGGGTTAAGGATAACTCATTATCAGAAAGCCAGTTTTCTACTGAGTTAAAGGAAATCTGTGTTGCAGAAATGAGTTCAGAGGGAGAGTCAGTAATAGTGATGACAGTAGAGTCATCAGCGTATTGGACCAGCCTTAAATGAGGACAGGAAAAATAAAGAAGATTAGTGAAGATGTTGAAAAGTAGTGGACCAAGGATGGAACCCTGAGGGACACCCATTTTAACTGGGAGAGGAGGGGAGAGTGCAGATTGCCACTTCACTGCTTGAGATCTGTCAGTGAGGTTGATGGAAAACCATGCAACAGTAGCAGGGGGAAAAGTTAAGGTTGGTTAGTTTGTGCAGAAAGAGAGGGTGAGAGATGGTGTCAAAAGCTTTAGAGAGATCTAGAAATAGGCAGGAGACAAATCTGTTATCTCTGGCAAGGGCTATAGTATTAAGGAATGATAGTAGGGCAATAGTAGTACTATGCTTTGGCCTAAAGTCATGTTGAGTAGGTGTAAGCAGATTTTCAGAGAGTAGGTAGTGTATAACTTATGTGTACATTTTTCTACAACTTTAGAGAGAGGAGAGCGGATGCAATTGGTCTAAAATGTGTGATGTCTGAGGAGTTACCTCCTTCATGTATTGGTAGAGTGAAGAATTGTTTCCATATGGAAGGGACTTTGGACTCTGAAATGGAGCAGTTGATTAAGATAGATACAGGGAGAGCAAGAGAGTCAGCAGCTAACTGAAAGAAATGGGAAGGAATGTTGTCGGTAGAAGCTGAGCAAGGTTTGAGTTTAGAAAGTAAGGATCTGATTTAGCTAGTGGGTGCAGGTTTGAGGGAAAAAGAATTTGATGAGAGTATAGTGGGATTTGATAGAGAGTGGTTAGAAATATTATTAAAGGTAGATGAATTGGCACTGGGGTTAACTAGTTTGGATATAGAGTCAATGAAATATGTATTGAAGGTGGAGGCAGTATTTTTGGGAGTGTTATCAGGAGAAGGATTGGGGGAGCAGGGACCACCAATATGTAGTATGTGGTTTAAGGAGTTCCAACATTACTTTGGGTTAAATTTCAAGGCTGAGGGTGGATTATAGTAGAAGTCTCTTTTATTTTTATTATTACACTTTTTGGTAAAACTCTCTTAACTAGGCATCAATCCATATGTTACCAGATGGGTAGCAAACCGGCTCAGTGATAGAACCCATGTAGTCAAAATAGGGGAAGACACTTCAAGCAGTAGACTTGCAACAAGTGACATACCTCACAGTTCACTCTTGGCGCCTCTGTAATTTTAGATATACTTTTCTGAGGTGCAGGCCAAAACCAATGGACTATGGCTTACCAAGTTTGCAGATGACTGCAAGCTGGGTGCTGTCATCAATTCCCCTAGTGATGTGGACATTCTCCAAGAGGGTCTCACCCAAACAAATGACTAGTGCCAGAAACATGGCCTCAAGCTGAATACCAAAAAATGTATCATCCTTTTGGGGAGAGTGACGTCCCCACAAATTATCATATTAATAACAACATCCTAAGAATGCAATCAGTCGTGCGGGATTTGAGCACCCAGGTTAATAGGAACCTGACTTTTGACCACCATGTTGCTTACATTGTACAGAAAGCCTTCTACATGGCTCACCTCATAAGTAAGGGTATTTCATCCAGGGACAAGGAGGTCATAACATCCCTGTATTCTTCCCTTATAAGGCCCATTATTAAGTACAATGCCCCTTTCGGCATGTACCTCGCAAAGCACATGCAACAGCTGGAGAGACCACAGAGGTTCCTCACCAGGAGAATCCAGGGCCTCAAACATCTACCATACACAGATAAGCTAAAAGCCCTATTCCTTTACTCGGTTTTATACAGACTCCTCAGAGGTGGCATACAAGGTGATCATGGACCCCACCTTGATGGGACTGCTGCAAATCAAGCTCTACTTGAGTAACCCACGCACATGGTATCAACCTGGTCTGTGACATCAACAAGACTTGTTGGCGGTTCAGATTTGTGTCCCAGAGTCTCCCCATCTATGGAATAGACTCCCTCTCCACATCAAGCAAAGTATCTCTTTACCCCTTTTTAAGCCCAACCTGGATAACTGGATGGGAAATAGAAAATATACCCCCAAGATTCCACCCATGTCCCTGCTGGACAGAGGGGCATTGGGTGCTAATTTATCTAAACGTGGGCTAAACTCTTGGCTAGGCTTATAAGGGCCTCAGGGCCAATAGCCTAGTAACCTGCTATGATCCTGTGATCCTATAAGACTGTCCCGGTTTTGTGCAGTTGTGTCCAGGTAGGGAGAGAGTAAACATATATACCCTGAGATTCATAAAGGCTTAACACACTGTGGAAGTCATACCTCTCAACCTCTTAGCGCAATAAATCTGGAGAAAGCCTGACATAATGAGGACAAAGGCCCAAAAATAGGGACATATTTTAAATATTGCTCTTATAAACCTAGAAATTTGTTCTAATAACAGAATTTGTGTTAGAATGCATTTTCTAAAGGATATGAAGGCCGAAACCCAAATGCATGTCATTATTTAGTGACTTTAAGCCTTAGATCATCCCAGTGATTTGTCAAAAAAATATATTTTTATGAGGAACAGACCAAAAATATCAGGCAAAAATCTGGACATTCAGTGAAAATCCGTTCAGTTGAGAAGTATGGTGGAAGTCTTTAATCTGCAGATTTTTTACAGTGCAGTAAGCCTGAGCAGTTCAGAGACTGTTCCCACTACCGCTGGACACAGCTACTTTCTTCAGTGTGGGACTGTTATCCTACTACAGTAGGACACGCCCACTTTCTGTAGTATGGGACTGTTATTCCACTACAGCAGGACATGCATACTTTCTGCAGTGTAGGACTGTTATCCCACTATAGCAGGACACACCTACTTTCTATAGTATGGGCAGTAGTCTTGCTGGTGAGGCCTTATGCAAATGCAATAGCCTCTGGGTGAAGCTAATGCTAATTCTTGAATCCATAATATAAAATGAAATATAGTTTGTTCAACATACAAACTTGTCTGTGCATTATGAAAGAGTGCCCACTGAAAGTCCATAGACTGTAGTGGTGAGACTTAAAGTGTGATTTGGGAAAATACATATTATTTCCAAGATTGCAGTACCTTATTATTTATTTATTTGCATTTTTTTTTTTTTTTTACCAGGAGGTCTATTGGGCCAGGGGGGGCCCATTTTAAGTAAAGGTCTAGGGAGAAAAGCTCCAAAAACAAACAACATGCTAAAGCTACAGAATCAAAATACAGAAATCTATCAGTGATGGTACAGAACACTACATTACAGAATAGGTAATACAATAAAATAGGTAATACTACTTATGCAAATGTTAGATTTTAAGTATGCAAGCCAAACAAGAATACAATTGATGACATGGGATAACAGGAAATATCTGAACAATACAGTATTGCAGTTTTGCATTAGAGACAAAAGATGGAGAGCAGCAGATTAAAGATACTGAAAGTAAGGTACAGGCTTAAAGCTATTGCTATAAAGGCAGCAAGAGTGAATAGAATGTATGGTAGGTAACTGATATAGTACATTATAGTAGATTATGAACTGATATAGTAGATTATAGTAGATTATGAACTGATATAGTAGATTACGTGTGACTGGTGGCACAAGATGGACTTAGTAAGTTGGAAGCACTGAATGTATATATGAGGAGTCTGAGCCGTAACTGAGATGGGGGGGAAAAGTAAGAAGGCTAGGAATATTGGGTATTTTTATAGTCAGTGCTGGTACATGTGCATAGCCAATGGGAGAACAGGTGTTGTTTCAGCGAAGTCTTAAAGCATTCAGGGTTGCTAGTAGCTCTAATTGAAGGAGGGATAGCATTCCATAGTTTTGCTATAGCATATGGGTAGCGCATTTGACCAGCAGAATGGTTAGGTTTTGTTACATTAAGGAGCATCTGACAGACTGATTTCAGAGATCTGTTTGGGTGATACATGGTGAACAGAGAGAAGAGGGCAAAACAACTACAAGGCTTATAGATTAGTTTATGAGCTGTGGCTAGTTGCAGCTATATTAGATGTTGGGGAAGTTCTAGTCAGTTTAGATGTTGGAGTGATACGCAGTGGTGGGAGGAGTGTTTGGTGCTGGTTACAAATTTTGTGATTTTATTGCAGCATGAGTCCAGTTTGGGTATAAGAGACGACTGTATACTAGTAAGGAGTGATGCACCATAGAGCAAGGATGGAAGTAGAAAGGAAGAGGCAAAAGACAGTCTTCCCGCATAGGTGAGGAAGTGTTTGTGCCTATACAAGATGCCTAGTTTCTGATTTTTTTTTTGGATGTTTGTGTTAATATGCTGGTCAAATGTTAGGTGTTCGTCTATGATGACCCCTAGAAGTTTGATATATCAGACTACTTCAAGGCAAGTGTTTTTGAGGGAGTTAATGGTAAATTCATTTTCGGTTAGGGGTGTTGTTTTCTTGGGTGAATAACATGAGTTTGGTTTTATTAGTATTTAGGGTTAAATGGCTATTATACATACCAGTTTCAGTGGAGGTGAAGACATTTTGGGACAGAGTAAGTAGTTCTGAAGTAGTCTTGGCCATGCAGATGATGGTGGAGTAATTTGCCGATTGGATGGCATTAGCATGGGGTATGCTGGTATGGAAATCATTAATGAAAATGCTTAAGAGCAGTGGACCTAGTGTGGACCCTTGTGGGACTTCAGTATTGATGCTGAAGAAAGGAGACAGGGATTGGTGTCATCTGGTTGCTTGTTGTCTATCTGTAAGGTAGTCACAAAACCAGCCAAGGGTGGGGGAGATATGCCTAAATTGGAGAGTTTGGTCAGAAGAAGTAGGTGGGTGACAGAAGAAGTAGGTGGGTGACAGTATCTAATACCTTGGAAAGATGAAGAAATAGTGAGGAGGCAAGGTATCCTGAGTCTCGAGAATGGGTGACTGTGTCCAAGAAAGATATAAGAGCAGTGGTGGTGCTATGAGTAGTCCTAAACCCATTTTGGGTTGGGGAGAGGAGGTTGTGGTGTAGCGGATAGTTAGGTAGTTGGCTATGGATATATTTTTCCAGAATTTTGGAGATGGCAGAGAGGATTGCAATTTGTCGGAGGCTAGATATATTATTATTGTTTCCACCTTTGTGGAGAGGGAGGACAAATGCCTTTTTCCAGATGGTAGTAATGAAGGACTCTTGAATAGATCTGTTTAGTAGTATAATAATGGGATAGGCTATAGTGTCTGCTGATTTTTGGAGGAATTCTGGTGGTAAGTTATTTGGCGCATTTGATCCAGGTTTAAGTTTAAGCAGGAGATTTTTATGGTAGAGGTAGGTATAGGTATGAGAAAGAAGTTCAGTCTTCTAGCAGATGGGTCTGGTGGCAGTGGGTTGATTAGTGGGAAGTTGGCAGTGAGGGTGACTATGCGTTTTTTAAAGAACAATTTAAAAAGTGAGGCAGTTTCTTCTGAGGCCATGTCTGGCTCAGGGGAGGGGATTATTGCTTTTGCCTGGGTATAATAAAGAGTTTATTGACCTCCAGAACTTTTTAGGATTTTGCTTATGGTTGTTTTGCAAAGTAATGAGAAGTAATTACAAGGGCAAATTCTTGTCCCACCACTGTAACTCACTGAAGCAATTAGGCTGGAGCTCCCCTACCATCTCTCATTCACCCAAATAACTACAGTGCATAAAGTAGTCTACAGACCCACAGACTGTCCTGCTCTCTTGACGCTACTTGTCAAATCCAACCCAACAGGCAACTGAGATCTGAAAACCATCTACTTTTAAAAGTAGAAAAGACCACCTTACCTGCTGGTCAACTCCTGTACTCCTTCACCATCCCCAAACTATGGAACTCACTTCCACCTTCTATAAGAAACACAGGCAGCATCACCACCTTCAAACAAATACTGAAAAATCATTTCATCTCTTCCTGGCTATGTACCTGCTCCGAAACCTAACCTCTTCCTTTTCATTATATGATAACTAAACTCCTATGCTTTTTCTGCTGCTGACTGATGATATTTTCTCAATATTTATTATTTTTTCATCACTTGTTCATACTGGTACAATGATGCTAATTAATATATCTTTGTTTATACCTGTCTGATTCAATTCATCTGGCATTCAGCTAAATTCCTGCTTTTAAGTATATATTCTGTATATATTACTGTAATCAAATCAACTAGATTCTTGCTTTTATGTTCTGTATATATATTACCGTACTCAAACCAACTAAATTCCCGTTTTTATGTATGTATTACTGTAATCACTATGTATAACACTGTTTCTACTTCTTTGCCAATTAATGTTTAATTTTTTTCTGTATCTATGTTTTTGTCAGAGCATTTCTCCCCAGGCCACAAGTGAAAATGTACTCTTTAAGGCCCAGTTGACTTTCCCAGTAAACAGATGGCAATAAACTAAAATAAATAAATAAATAATGTAGTAGTCTTGTTTGTTTTTGAGGACAAGTTGCTTTACTTGATTATGCAGTTGTTTGTATTGAGTGAAGTCTGCAGGGTTTTTACTTGTATGCCATAATTTCCAGACCTTATCCCTAGCTTTCATAAGTTGTTTCATGGATCTGATAAGCCAACTGACCTGGTTGGCTTTCACTCTCCTATGTCGGAGAGGAGTGAGATTGTCTAGTACATGGAGGAATGCTGAGTTAAAGAATTCTACAGCATCATTCAGTGGTATGACTTTAAGTGAATGCAAGTTGATATCTCATAGGGTATTGTTAAAGGTAGTTGGGCAGAACTGAGATAGGTCTCTGGTATGCTTATAGTGTGTACATTAAGCACTGGAGTTGGTTTGTGAATTATATATGCCGGTAGGTGATAACTAATGCTGTTAGGTAGAGTGCCAGTGGAGGAGATTTTGCTAGGGTCAGAGACAAGGACCCAGTCGTATATTGAGCTGTTGTTTTTGTTGGGTCTGGTTATGGTAGTAATGAGTTGAGTGCACTTAAATAGATTGATACTGTTTGTTGGGTGATGATGTATGATGTCTAACCAGTTAATATTCACATCAGCAAGTATGAATGTTTCATTCTCTATATTTTGTATTATAGTTTCATTCTCTGTATCTTGGATTATCTCTACTGCTACAAAATAGAGTGATTTCAGAATTAGTATATATTACTAGTAGAGATATCAAAGCAAACCTCCCTGGCACTAGGCAGTAGAGCAGAGCATTTCCTTTAAAGGTATAGCAGTGAGTTTCTGAATGCATTGTCTTGTACTGAATTTACAGTTTAATTTTTAGAGTGTCTCATCCTGCAGTATCAGATATTTTACTTCTGATGAGCAGTTGCTACATATACTGCCTGTGAGGAACTCAAGTTTATACTTTAGTTAGCTGCAGTCATGTAGAGTGACTAATTACACTGTGTACATCAGCTGATTCCATTTTATTCCCCTCTGTTCCTCAATTTGCCAGGGTTTAATTTCAACTGTGCACCTCTCAGATGAACTGCCACTCTCTTTATCATACAATGAACATGGGAATTCCCAATGAGAAATAAATGGTGGAGACCAGCAGTAAAGAAGAACAAACTCTTGATGTTGACCTACTTACCACAGGCTCCATTCTCCTTCTCCTTCTCTTCTTTTTTATCTTTATCTATTTTAATTCAGACATCTTAAAATTTTCTTTTGTATGTTTTTAAAAGCTGCCTATTTTACATACATATATAGATAAATCAAAATATATTTATTGATATATATATATATATATATATATATATATATATATATATATGGATCGACTTCAGTAGATCGAGCTTTTACAAATTCGAACCACAACTGGCCGAGACCATATGTCTGCACTTGTAAAATTACAAACACTAAAGAAAAAAAGTAAAAAAAAAACAACAAAAACAAATGTCTGTAGCAGGGGGACTACGCCCCCCTGCACCCCACACCACCTTACTTAAATATACCAACTCTGAGATCGCACTACATTGTGGAAAAGGGAAATCTTCCCATTCCACACTGTACATAGATCTCCATTCAGTCCGATCGAACTTTTACAAGTTTGAACATATGGTCAAGGTCATATGAGGTTCGAACTTGCAAAACTTCAATCTACGGAAGGGGACCCATATATATATATATATATATATATATATATATATATATATATATATATATATATATATATATATATATACATATATATATATATATATATATATATATATATATATACACATATATATATATATATATACATATATATATATATATATATATATATCTATATATATATATATATCTATATATATATGGGTCTGGGACTAATGAGCGAGCAGCCGTTTCACCGAATCTGAAACGGCCGTGCATACTTACACAAAAGTGCTTTTCACCGAAGAAGCACTTTCGCATAAGAATGCCTGGAGGTAGAGGGGGTTTTCGGGGGAGTGACTGTTGCGGAGATCGTACTATAGTGCGGTTAAGGGAAATTTTCCCTTCTCCCCACTGTAGTGTGATCTTGGAGTGAGAATAATAAAGTAGAGGGGGTATGATGGGCACAGCCCCCCACATGGGGGGTGCAGAGGGGCTTGCTAACATGCATAAACACTTTTTTATTCTTTTTTAATGTTTTGTTTTTAACGCACTTTAACGAAAGTGTTTTTTCGGTAAAAGCACTTTCGTTAAAGTGTGTTCGGGTAAGTTGGATTTGGACTGTTGAACTTTCATTCAACAGTCCTAGATCCATATATATATATATATATATATATACACATATATATATATATATATATATATATATATATATATATATATATATATATATATATATATATATATATATATATATATATATATATATATATATATATATATATATATATATATATATATATATATAAATCCAACAAATACTACTTTTGTTGACATGCATAATATCCATGTCAATAAATTGCATGTGCTGAGAATTAATTATCGATGCATACAACCCCCCCCAAAAATTAAATGAATAAATAATAAAAACATAAAGATAACAGTTTTTTTGCAGGGAGCAAGCGCCCTGTGACCCCCCCAACCCTTAATGAGTATATATTCTAACTCTGAGATTACACTCCCTACCCAGGGATTGTCAATCTCACATGCTTGTTGACCATTTGTTTAGATGACCAAACTGGGTCGATAAAACAGATGTCGATGAAAGTACTGTGCAACAAAGTTTATGGGACCCATATATATATATATATATATATATATATATATATATATATATATATGTATATATATATATATATATATATATATATATATATATATATATATATATGTATATATATATATATATATATATATATATATTTATAGATAGCTAGATTGATCAATAAGTATATATATAGATATAGATATGGATATAGATATAGATACAGATTACCATGTAGCTATTCATAGGTTCATAGGTGTACACTAGACTAATGGCCCTGGAGCCTTTACAAGCCTATCCCAAAAAATATTGCCCAGGTACCGTGCCACCCAATATTAGTTCACAGTGCCCATATCCAGTAAAGGAACGGGAATGATCCCTGGAATTAACTTTTTGCTACCCATCCACTCATCAAGATTTCTCTTGAAGAGGGCCAGGGAGATGCTCTGCTTGACATGAATGGGAAGCTTATTCCAGAGCATGGGCAGTCTTTGGGAGATCAACCTGTCCCTCCAGCATGTTCTGCTAATTGTGGTAATGAGGTTGTGATTTCTGGAGCATGTGGCATGGGGGAATTGAGATTTCGTTAGGTGTAGCATTTCAAGTAGGGCTGCGTCAGACATGGCTTTGTAAGTCAAGCAGAGATCACCTCTAAGTAGATGATAAGAGACTGAGAACAGCTGAAGTTTCTTGAGTCTGTCCATGTAGGACATGTGTTTAAGGCCTAGGATCCTTTTTGTGAGGTACTTTTGTTACCTCTCCAGCTGTTGTAGGTGTCTGGTCAGGTACATGCCAAATTGGGCATTATATTTGATGACTGTTCTAATGAGGGATGAGTAGAGAGGGGTGATGACCTCTTTCTTCCTGGATCCGAAACCTTTGGTTATAAGCTGTGCCACATAGAAGGACTTTCTGACCAAGTGGCAATGTGGTGGTCGAAGGTGAGGTGGCTGTCAATCTGTGTTTCTGTGTTCCCAGATGTCTTATGATGCCTTCTGTATTCAGTGGATTGCCATCAATGTGATAATTCATGGGAACCGAGTTTTTCCCAACGGAGATGACGACACATTTTTTGGCAGTGACCTTAAGGCCATGGTTTTGACACCAGTCACTGGTCTCAGTGAAGCCTCTCTGTAGGATGTCAACATAACTTGGGGAGTAAATTATGGCTGCCAAATTGCAATCTTCTGCATACTTTGACAGCCAGAGTCCCTTTGTGATGGCCTGGACTTTGATCTGACCAAGCCATGTCTGACCCAGCTCTGTTAGAAATGCTACATCTAAAGTAATCCTAATCCCTCCGTACTACACACTCCAGAGACCTAAACCTCATTACTACAATCAACAGAACAAGCTGGAGGGACAGATTCATAACACAGAGACTGCCCATGCTATGGAATAGACTTCCCATACATGTCAAGCGGAGCACCTCACTGGCCCTCTTCAAGAGAAATCTTGATGGGTGGATGGGAAATAGAAAATTCACCCCTGGGATCACTCCAGTGGCTCTACTTGACAGAGGCACTGGGAACTAAGGTCAGGTGGCACGATGTCAGGGTAATCCTATGGGCTAGGCTTGTAAAGGCTCCAGGGCCATTAGCCTAGTACACACCTATGAACCTATGGTTCTGACACCAGTTACTGGTCTCAGAGAGACCCTTTGGTAGGATGTCTGCATCACTTGGGGAGTTGATAATGACTCCTAGCTTGCAGTAATCAGTGAACTTGGTCAGCTAGAGTCCTTCTGTGTTTTCTTGGACTTCTGAGAAGTAGATGCTAAAGAGGAGAGGGCCCAGGACCGAGCCCTGTGGGACTCCACTTGTGACTGATTGACAGTTTGACTAGGAATCCACAACTTTCACTCTGATGGTCCTGTCTGTGAGTCAGTTTGCAACCCACCTAGTGATGTAAGGATTGATGCCTAGTTATGTGAGTTTATCAATGATACCTGAGTGGAGAATGGTATCAAAGGCCTTGGCAAGGTCAAGGTAGGCTGTATGCACTGACTCACCCTCATCCACAGCCTCGGTGACTGCCTCGAAGAAGTCACCCAGGTTCTGCAGACATGATCTCCCCTGGACAAAGCAAACTGTGTGGGGTCAAGAGTTTGGATATTACCTATATATCTTTGTTAAGCAGGTCCTTGATGATACATGCCATAGCTTTGCATACCAGACTCATCTGGCTAATGGGCCAATAGTTCTCAGGGTCTGTAGTTGCTCTCCCTTTATGGAGTGGGATGATTGTAGCAGTGCACCATTCGTTAGGGACATAGCCTAAGGTACGGCTGTGATTGAACAGGGCACACAGATGTGGTGCCAGTTCATTTTGTAGCTCATTTAGGATGCAGCCAGAAATTTTATCAGGTCCCATGGATGCTGTATTCTTGTCTTTGGACAATGCAGCTTTCACCTGTGCCGCAGAAATGGTGGGGACTAGGCTTTCTTTTGGTATTGTGATAGGGCCCTTGTGGGGGGTAAAAGTTGACACTGAATCTGTCGGCCAGTATGTTGGCTATATCTGTTGGCTCAGTATAGGAGGTGCCATTGTGCTGTAACTCAGAGCAAATCTGGGTATTGCCTTTGAGGTTTTTGATATAGCTATAGAAGGCTTTGTGGTTGTTTTTGGTGTCAGCCGCAATTCTGCCTTCATAGTTGGATTTAGAGGATTTGATAAGGGATCTCAGCTTTTTGTTGAGACTGATAAGAGAGGTTTTCTATTCTTGTGACTTTATTTTTTACTGCAACAGTTTGTTTCTTCTGTTGTAGAGTTTATTGATGGCTAGAGACCACCAGATTGGCTTCCTTTTTTTTTTTGGAGGAGAGTGTCTTAGTTCTATTATGTACGGCAAGGTCCATGCATTTGTGTACATGCTCGTACAGTGCATTGGTGTATGATTTGGCAGTCATGCAGCTATATTCCATTGGCATGGGTGCTGAGAAGATAGCCACCTCTGTTTTTAGGAGCCCAAGGTTGACTTTAGAGAAGTTTTTCAGGGTGGTCACCTTAGTGGGGGTGTAGGTGAGATGTTTACATTGCCACTCTTTCTCCTTCCCACCCCTCTTTTTTGTGATATGTAACTCTGATATTACCCTGCACCCTTCCATTATTCAAGGTAAGTCATGAAGGCACTCAACCTCCACCTCCCTGTTGTTTTGATCACTTTGACTGGCACCCCAATCTGCCCAAAATCAGGGGCTCTCCAACTGAAAACAATGACATGAACTGAGCACTGGCTCCACTCTTTGGCTGCCAATGCAGTCCTCAGTATGCTGTCTGCTTGCTGTTCTATGATGGGGCAGCCTTTCCTTGTCCAAAGCAAAATCCTGGTAGCAGCCTACTGTGCTCAGCAGGCCTCTCAGCAACATGAGTAACAACCCTTTGGTACAGGCCATCTTGCATCCCAGGTCCTGCCCATAACTCTGCCCCACCCTTTGAGCATCCTGCTCAACATCCAATACTTGGTCAGGTCTGGAGTACTCCACTCTCTCAGCACTAAAATGATGTCTGCAAGATAGATCTGCACTTTTAAGACAGCACCTCCCTGCTCCCACATTTATACCACATATTTCTTCAAGAGGTCAGAGGCCTGCACCCTTTATTCTGTTGCTAAGCAGTTCAAAAAAGACACAAACATCTGAAGTGCACTGACATAAGATGATCTTGTGCTGGGTGCCCATGTTTCTCTCCACAGCTTCCCTGCCATTACTGTCCAATGTTCCACGCCAGCTGCGGTATGATCTCTTTTTTGGCTGCTGCTGCTCTTGGAGCCAGAGCTCAGAACCTATGAAACTGCTCCAGGAAAGAGAGTCATCAGTGTCATTCCATTGCTCTAGCACATATGTTAACAGTGAAAGTAATGTTACAATACAAAGCATGTAAGGTGAGCTTCCTGATTTCCATATGGAATACCTGATCATCAGCTCCACTATAACTGCCTGGTTATCCATGTGGAAACTAATTATTAGATTACCCCGGTCACTTTGCCAAATGGTCACTGAGAACCGCTTCACAGACAGAAAGCCAGATATTCTTGTAGAGCTTGCTGCACCAGTGTAAAGCAACACCTTCACATTGTTGACCCAAGCATCCTGCCGAAATGTGACCCCATTGTGTTCCTTCAGTAACTGTAGACAGTAGATCAGGCACCATTTCTTGAGTAATCCTGACTTTGATGTGTTTCTTTGACTCCTCTCATCAGGTAAGCCACAGCTCTACTAAACAGTCTGCTTCTTACAGGTGAAGTTAAACAATCCCAAGAGCTCCATGGCCTCCCATGCCTTCACCTTCTTCCTGCCTTTCATGTGCCCTAACTTGCCTCAGGGCCGGGAGAGCATGTCCATGGGGACATGATCCATGTGCTCATCATCAATATCCAGTATCAAGAAGTTGACAACTCTGGCTAACCCCCCCCTCCTTTTTCCTTAGCCAATGGAACACCCAGAGCCTCACACTCTCCCTTAAATGTCTCTACTTCCTCAGTCATGGCCCTCCTAGATGGGACCAGGATCAGAAAGTCATCCAGGTAGTGCCCTGTCACACAACCTTTCTCCTGCAACTAACAAATCCAGCTTACTGGAGAACTAAATTTCTCAAAGATGGCACAGGCCACTACACATCACATGGGTATGGTTTTACTTATTCCACAGCCCGATCCCCAGTAAGTGACAGTCTTATGCATGTATTGGCAGCAGCTGAAAACTGATTTGATGTTCAAATGGCTGTCCAAGAAAATCCTTGGATCTTCAGGATGTCTACCACATCATTAGGCAATGTGCACTACAACTTAACATCCAGCTTGTGTGTTGATTGATTAAAGGAGTCACCATCACGGAAGGATAGATGGTGAATTAGCCAACATTTCCATGCATTTTTCTTAGAAACCAGGTCAACAGGGGAAACTCTGAAGCAAAGGAATTGGGTGATGTCAAATGGCCCAGCCAAATGGCCCAAAATAATTTTCTTATCCATCATTGGCTGTATTAAAACATCCACCCCTTTACAGATGAAAGATTGTTGTAAATTCTGTTTGAATGGATCTGACAAGCTTTAATCTTAAAGCCATCTCAAAACCATTCGAGCAGCTGGCAAGCCACCTCTCAGTCTGGGTAGCTGGCCAGCATTTGTGTAGCACATCAATTCTGATTGGTAAATGACCCACCTTGCTTGAAGACCAGGTTGGTTGCTCCACTGGATTCACATTTTCCATTTGCAAATCCTCTGTCATGTGAACTAGGGTCCTGTTTAAAGATAAGTCTCTCCTGTCACGCACTTCAATGCACCCAAGATGTCTAACAAGCCACACAGTGCATATTTGGGTGGTTTTCCCATAACAAGTGCATAGATGTGCAAAGTGGCATGCTGTCCAGTGGCATTTGCCCATACTGAAGACCCAACAAGCCCAGGCAGCCTTCCCTGCTTCCTGCTGCCCTGGCCATGGAAGTTGCAGCCTGCCTATGGTGCCAAGCTATATACCAATGAGTTTTGTCTCCCAGCATAGAATTCTATCTATTGCTTTCAGCTTATGAAGCATCTGATCATACTAGAGCTATTACATACCACCCCTAAACTTCAATTAGTCCTTTTTTAACCTTCAGATATACCAGCATGGATGACCTCTGCCTTGGGTCCTTCTCCAATCTGAGAGGCATAAGGTAGACATGACTTGTCAGACAATTATCTCAGTTCCATGTCTTACATTTCAGCAACTTACTCCCTCCTAACTCTGACAATGCTGCCATAAGATCTTTATTGCCCTGTGCCATAATATCAAGTATCTTTTGGATCTCTGTGGCATCAGTCAAGTCAAATACATCTGTGATTTCACCCTGAAGATCTAGTCCTTGACTTCTATCAGAAATGAGCTGAGAGGTGCATTCAGTCACTGCCCATGCCTGATAGGTGTCCTTCACTCATGCCTACACCCTCCATATATGCTACCTTTGGGCCTCTCCTGATTAGGAGCACCAGTCTCCCAGTCCAGGGAATGTAGGGAATCCAGTTCCTCTGGTATTACCCTCAACTAGGTGCAGAAGGCCTAGTGTGAGTGATGCCAGTGATGCCAGCTGCCCTAGCATCACCTCCTACTAGGCCTCCTACACCTGCACCAGCATCCCTATGCTCCATCCCAATCCTGGGTGCTTCTAGACCAACTTGTTCCTGGAGTATATTTCAACCTTACCCACGTAGCCTAGACAACATGTCCCTAAATTATTTCCTCCAGTCTTTCTGTGGGTACTATTCTGACTCTTCCTCAACCAAACTGTAACTCTCTCCATGATTACCTGCTGCCTCTTCTGACAAATGAGACCGGGACATGCTTATTGCATTTGTGGTAGCACTCATATCCCCAGTGCACTAACCTTGATCTTGAGCTATTGCCAGTTTATCACTCAGATGGTGCTTGCTTATTGCTGCTTCTTTTTGAATATAATCTGAATCAACAAAGACACGCCAATAGCCAAACTCCACCATAAAATCAGGTTTAATGAAAGTTATTACGCACTTTCGCAGACTAAGCTGCTTCATCAGAATACAATATTTAAAATGAATGCCTGTTGAACTTTTATACAAAACTACAATCCATTAATTGATTACATGACCTTATACAGCCTTCCCTTAAACAAATATCCACTCATTTATTTAGACTTACTCTATGCATATACTATATGGGAAAAAAAAATAAACAAATTATATATATATATATATATCCACATAGGGATATATATGTATGTATACTGAAATATTCCTAAATCTAAAAAAATGAAAAAATAAATGAGAAAATAAAAATGAATAAAAATAAAAAATACATATGCATAATAAATGTCTAAAATATATGCACACATAAAACAAATCACCAAAATGTACCAATTAAATTAAAAATCATAAAACAGAAAAGCTGATGAACAAGTATGTATCAACTTCTACTAAGTGGTCTGGATTTTAATTTAGGCTTAATATGTATAAATTCATTCAGTCCGTGACCATAATCCCCTCTTAACCTGATAATCTATTTGCTTTCTAACTGTTCTGTAATATTTCTTACATCACCACCTCTAATATTTTCATGAATCCTACCTATTGCCATAAATTTAAAATTGTGTTTAGGGTAGTAGCCATAATGTGTTTGGCTAACACACTAGCTTTATTCTTTCTATTAATATAGTACATATGCTTTTTCATTCTTTCTTTTAATGACCTATCAGTTTTGCCAACGTAAAATTTCATGCACTGGACACAATATGCCAGGTATGCTATGTGTTCGGAATTACATGTCACAAAAACATTAAAGCAATAGACTTTCCCTTGATCCGGATGTTTAAACACTTCTGTGCTGTCTATATACTGACACATAGAACATTTCCCACAAGGTAGAGTACTTCTTACCATGTGTTCTTTCACCTTACGTTTAGGATTGCACAACTGTCTCTTTATGGACTTCATGTTCTTAAACAAGAAACTAGGTTTATCCTCTATAAACATGTTAATATCTTTATCCATTGTTAGGATATCCCAGTGTTTTCTAACTATATCCATAGAGGTAGTTACATCACTAGAATTATAAAGAGGAACTTTCAACTTGGTATTATCTAATCTCCTATTACTTTGTGGACTATGATCTCCTCTCCTAGAAAAATAAGGCCTAGCCCTACTGTCTCTTAAACCTCTGACATAGTCTACAGTTTTTGAAATTATATCAGGCTCCTAACCTCTATTTTGTAGCTGTTGTTGTGGAATGTATATCTGATTCTGGAAGTCATCAACCCGAACATCTAACCTAGAGGCTCAAAACAATTGATTCTTACCTACATTTTTAAGGATGTAACAAGGATGCATGCTATCCCTAGATAACAGGTGATTCACATAACAAGACTTTCTATACAATTTCAATAAATAGACTACATTGACTATCAACCTGCACAATTACATCCAAAAAAATGATTTTCTCATGGGAGATATTGGATGTAAAATGCAGAAAAGTAGTGGTGTTATTGATATAGTCTAAAAACTCTTGAAACTTATCATTTGTACCATTCCATAGGAGAAACGGATCATCCACAAACCTTCTATAGAAAGCGATCTGTTTCTCAAATGGACCATTAAGTATATGTCCTTGTTCCCATATCAACATGACTGCACTGGCGTAGCTATTGGCACAAGATGTGCCTATAGCTACGCCATGATTTTGCCAAACTATACTCTCACCAAACACAAAAGTATTGAATTCTAAAACACATTTCAATAAAATACATATACGTCTCACTTCTTCATGACCCATTTCTGTATGTAATTGAATGAACTGTACAACTTTCTGTATTCCATACTCATTAAGTATCACTTTAAAAAGAGAGATCACATCCAATGTGACTAAAAGAAATTTACTACCACCATTAACATCTTGTTCCACAAACCTATGCAAGTCTCCCAAGAAGTCTTCTGTATCTTTCAAGATATACACAGTTTTGTTAAGTATGGGTCTAATGGTCTTTTCTAAATAGATTGAGATAGGTTCTGTGCACCATTTCTTGCCAGCAACTATAGATCTTAATGGGGGCTGTAGATTATTCTTGTGAAGCTTTGGCAACCGTTGTATAACAGGTATCAATGGGTTAGGTACATAAAAATAATCATGTAAACTTTTATCTTTCAAATGTTGATGCAACATATCCTTTAAAATGTGTTTAATATTACCACTCATAACTTCAATCTTACGTTGATTAATTTCAGTGTAAAATCCATTTTCAGCAAGCATAGTTAATATAGTGTTGTTATACCAATCAGTATCTAGTAATACTATTGGTCCCCCTTATTTGCATGTCTAATTACCAGATTCTCACTGGCTTCTAAATTTCTCAGGGCACTAGATTCTTCTTTTGTTAAATTAAAATGTTTATTCCCTTTACTTTTACTGGTATACACCTTATATGCATCATCTATGCACAATTTTTCAAAGGCGTTAATTAAAGGATTAATCACAGGAATAAATACACTAGTTTTTTTAAAAACATCACCACACTTGTTGATTCAGTAGTACTACTGTTTTTATACATTAGTTTTAACATCAAATTTCTAGAAAACCTTTTAATGTCCAAAATAATGTCAGTTATATCAAAATGTTTTGTGGGTATGAACGACATACCTTTTTGTAGTACTCTCATTTCACAGTCAGACAAGTTATGTGAAGAAATATTCAATACTAAGTTGTTTTCATTCCTAAAACAACTTTCATGGAAGTTGGAGTTCCAAATATGTCCCCCTCTGGTTTTCTTTTGTGACGACTTCGCCTCATGACCTGGTACTCTGTGTCTGCATCTTCCATTCTTTTACCGGCAGGGGAAAAGGGAGTTTCTGTTGGATTAAAGGACCTCTCTCCCTTTTCTCATTTAAACATGGCTCTTTACTTTTCAAACTGTTGTCTGCACGCATATCACTGGAGCGATGTACCTGTACAGTAACCAAAACGTTTTTCTTCCTCGCTCCTAGCTCCTTCTCCATTGTAGTCCTCTGCAAGCTGAGCGATGATGTCACCAATGTGTCAGGGGGCATGGAAATGCTTCCATTGGTTAATTCATTCATTGTCACAGCAACAGCATGTGAATTATTTGTTGATCCTTGCTCAATTGAATCAGGAAACCTGGGCCACATAAAAACATGGCCTTGAGAAAAATCTAAACGGTGATTAGTTTTTTGTGTTTAATTCTAAACAACTTTCTCTCATAGGTAGACAGAGAATCTTAGATTTCAATCAGGTATTTATCAAGTACTTTGCATGTAAATTGATTGAGGAGTTCATCTTAGAATTGTTTAATAAGGCATGACAATTTTTCAATCTCCTTGTCAGAATATTTTTACTAAAAGCTTCAGGTATTCAGTACTACATTGTAGGTTAATCCTCTGCCATTCAATCAATAGTGCAGAGTCTGAACTTGCTTGCATAGGCATTAAGTATATACAATCCTCTAGGAACAAGTCCTTCATTAAGACACACCTCTAAATGAAACTTCTGATATTGGTGCCATCTTAAACTGAATAGCTGTTTTTCTACTTCGTGCAGTTTGCTCTTCAGCAACACTATATCAACGTTAGGCATTTCATTATTAAAATTAACATTTGAGGAATCAGTCAATGGATGTAAATAGCTATTCAAGATTTTAAATAGTTTGTCAGTACCTCTCACAGCATCAGCTTGCCCTTCGGGGTATAGTTCAGTTAAACAATTTCATCACATCCCTCGGCCATCTGACTGGTAGGTGTGGTACAAAAAGACCAAAAAGTAACTAAAATAATAACATTTATATATCCACATAGATGCATATAAGAATTTATATGTATGTACACTAAAACATTCCTAAATTTAAAAAATTAAAAAATAAATGAGAAAATAAAAATGAATAAAAATAAAAAATAAATATGCATAATAAATGTCTAAAATATATACACACATAAAACAAATCACCAAAATGTACCAATTAACTTAAAAATCATAAAACAAGAAGCTGATGAACAAGTATGTATCAACTTCTACTAAGTGGTCTGGATTTCAGTGTACATACATATATATTCTTATATGCATCTATGTGGATATATTTACTTATTTATTTATTTTACATTTGTTTACCAGGATAGTTTGACCGGATGCATGTCCATTTTCAGTGGAGGCCCAGGGAGAAAAGAAGACATTCAACACACATATATATATATATATATATATATATATATATATATATATATATATATATACACACACACACACATATATGTATATATATATATATATATATATATATATATATATATATATATATATTTTTTTTTTTTTTTTTCATATAGTATATGCACAGAGTAAGTTTAAATAAATGAGTGGATATTTGTTTACGGGAAGAATGTATAAGGCCATGTGATCAATTAATAGTCTGTAGTTTTGTATAAACGTTCAACAGGCATTCATTTTAAATATTGTATTCTGAAGAAGCAGCTTAGTCTGTGAAAGTGCTTAATAATCTCATTACTAAGGGTTTTGCATCCAGGAATAAAGAGGTCATTGTCTCCCTCTACTCTTCCCTCATTAGGCCACTCATCAAGTACAATGCCCCATTTAGCATGTACCTCACTAGACACTTACAACAACTGGAGAGGCCGCAAACGTACCTCACAAATAGGATTCTAGGCCTTAAACACTTGTCTTATATGGAGAGACACTAAAACTCCAAATATTCTCTGCCACATATCGCCTACTTAGAGGCGATCTTTGCTTGACTTACAAAACCATGTCTGACTCAACTCTGTTAGAAATGATACATCTAAAGAAATCCCAATCCCTCCGCACCACATACTCCAGAGACCTCAACCTCATTACCACAATCAACAGAACGTGCTGGAGGGACAGGATCATAACCCAGTAACTGCCTATTCTATGGAATACACTTCCCATACATGTCAAGAAGAGCACTTCACTGGCCCTCTTCAAGAGAAATCTTGATGAGTGGATGGGAAATAGAAAATTCACCCCTGGGATAACTCCAGTGGCTCTACTTGACAGAGGTACTGGGAACTAAGGTCAGGTGGCACAATGCTGGGGTAATCCTATGGGCTAGGCTTATAAAGGCTCCAAGACCATTGACCTAGTGCACACCTATGAACCTATGAACCTATAACTTTCATTAAACCTGATTTTATGGAGGAGTTTGGCTATCAATGTGTCTTTGTTGATTCAGATTATTGACTTTGTGTTTTGGTTTCAAGAAGCACTTCAACTTTCTTGGTTTGTGGTATTTGTTATTATTTTAGTTTCTTTTCGAGTATATCTGTGCACTCATTCTCTCTCTCCTGGGTCAACATTGTCTCTCATCATACCTTCCAGAAGAGAACTGATTTGACCTATTACAGTATTCCATCTCTTATTGTACACTTCCATCCTAGTCATTCTCCAACAGAAAGAAAATAATAGGTCCTTCTTCTAGCTCCATCAAGTTTCAAAGACCCCTTTTAGCCCTAGGGAACAATCCCTTAAGTATCCTTGGTCATCCCCAGTTTGCCCATTTCAAGTATGTCAATTGACTAACCAGAAGTTCCTTACCTGTTTCCAGTTTGCCCCTCACAACATTGAAAAATCCAATGCTCCTTCCTTCTGGCCATCCTGTCTTTCAGCCGGCTGCTAACCAGGACTCTAGTCCACCCCTATGATGCCTTCAACCAAGTCCAGTAGAAGAGTGAACAGTTATTAACAACTGATGGGTTATCTATTTATTATTATTATTGTTGTCATTCATGTCCTTATTTTTTTTTCTTTCTTCCAACCATGTCTCCCAAATACCTTGCACCTGGGGCAGCTGCCCCTTCACCCCATCCTAGCTATATTTCTGCTTGCAAGCTTGCAGTCACACTCATATAAAGAAAACAATAGTTGTGAATCTGATATAAGTAGATGAGTTAAAAAAAGCACAAGAACATGTTAAAATAAGGAAATATTTATCTTTTGAACTGTTGTCCTGTTTTGGTTTACTGTTATTGTTTTTAAAGTTGGGGTACATTTGGTGATTTATTATAGTTTCATAACACTTTTTGCCATCAAATGACTATGAGCTTATTAGCTACTCAAACAGATGCTGTCCATGGAGCTCTTAGGATGGATATATCAGTGACTGCACTAATCTTGAAATTCAATTACTGGAAAAGACAATGAATATCCCTTAAAGGTGATAACTGTGCAAACACACCCTGATATCACTGCTCAGTTTACAGAAGCTTCAAACACTATTGCAGAAAGGTATTAATGCTTATTCTGATAAAATGATGTTGGAGAAATACTTGGTTTTAAATTTAACCCTGAGAGTTTTAAGGTAGGAAAACTTTTGGTAACTGATTTTTTGGTTGAGGAATCCAATATATTTGAATATATTTGACAAAAGGAAAGAGGTATACTTGCGATGTACCCATTGTGGGATGGAAATGCTGATGAAAAGCAATCTAAGCATAATTCATAAGTCATAATTTTACCTTGAAAATCTAAGTGAATACATCAGTAAACAAAGTTTTTAATATATAAAGCTCAAGCATATAGCTTTTATCAAAGATCTAATAAATTTGAAAAAGTTCTTATTAATAGAAAAGTTATAAAAAGAAGACATCCCTCCAGATTCTCTAAGCCCTGCACGGTGTGCATGATTAGTGCAGGAGCTCTGACAGGCAATATGTCTGCCATGCGATCCAGGAACAGCCTGCTGAGGCATGCACGAGCTCCTGCACTAATCATGCGTGGACTAAGCCCTGGTATGCAAATCACCTCATTTGCAGGAGAAATTCATGCAAATGAGGTGATTTTGCAATCCAGGAAGCTTGCAATAGTCCATGCAAGACAAGTGCTATTTGCAGAAATGTACTCGGTTAGTAACAGAGTACATTTCTGCAAAATTCGAAACAAAGCTATGACAGCTCCAAATAAAGGCTGCATATCATTGAGGAAGCATGCAATTGACCAAGTAGAAGGCCATTGGCATTGCAAACTGTTTAAAAAAAAAAACTTTTTTTTTTGCCGATCTCAGCTGTTTAAGCATAGGGCAGCGCCGCGCAAACAGGATTGGGGGAAAATAATACAATAAACCTTAAATAACATTCTAACTAAAATCAGTATTCTGCCATGCAAGTCAATGGCAGGCAGAAGACAACCTGGCCAGTGAGTAATGGTTGCTAAGGGGGAGGATCAGTGTAAGATATGTAACCATGCATTAGCAGGCAATCCTATGCAAAAGAGGGTAAGGATAGTGAATCCCAGTTTTCCACAGGATGTGAGGCAGGTCTCAAGAGTGTAAGAGTATGAATAGCTGGGTGCAAGACTAGGATATAGGTGACATCATGGGTGTGTGTCAGGCATACTGTAAGCAGATTGGAGCCCTGTGGCCCAGGATTGCTCCTAGCTAAGCACAGCTAAGCCAGGGGGCGTGTCTAAACCTGCCTAGAACTCTTTACAAAGCCTAAGCAGGTGTGCGCACCATGCACTGGATGTTACAGGAAGAAAAAGAAAGTTAAACCAGGAAATAGCAGCGTTGTGCACATTTGAGCACTCTGTTTGTGAGGCGGGTCCCCAGGCTTAAACAGGAAGGTAATGGGAAGGGAAAACAGCATTAGGAAGGTAATCAAGGAGAACTAGATTAGCTGACAGGTGAAATGTATCAGAATCAGCCAATTACACAGGCAGTAGACCAGCCCAGCCCAGCACACCACTATAAACTATGCAAACACCTTTCTCCCTTGTTTTTTCTGAAAAACTCTGTACCACCGGTGTATACGAACAGGGAAATTTTACAAAATGAAAGCAAGAGAAAAAATGTTAGGGACTGTTTTTGCTATCATAAACCAGCATGTGCAAGAGGCTGAGGGTGGTGAGGATGTGAATGCTGCTGAGCAACCCACAGTGAGGAGATGGAGAAGAGTGTACAGACCCAGGGTAACCTACCAAGGGCTACATGAGCTGGAGATAGTGGAGCGCTATAGGGTGGACAGGGACCTCCTACAGCAAATTGTTGAGCTGTGCCAGCGACGCCTTACACACAGAACTAACAGAGGGGAACCTATCCCAGTGGATACCAAGGTATGTGTAGGCCTAACAATACTAGCTACAGGTACCTTCCAAAGGCCATCTGGGGATATTATGGGGATTTTACAGGCATCAGTATCCAGGGTACTCCACCAGTTCCTGGATACCATGTCAGCACATGTCGGTGAGCGCGTATATTTTCCTATCACCCATGAGGCATTGACCAGCAATATGCGTCTCTTCCACCAAATAGCAGAATACCCTGAGGTTGTGGGTGCAATAGACTGCACACACATACACATCAAAGCACCACCTGGTGAGCGGGATAGGGTCTACATCAACCACAAAGGCTTCCCCTCCATCAACTGCGAGGTCATGTGCGATGCCAAGGGCATAATAATGAATGTGTGTGCTGGCTGCCCTGGAAGCTATCACGATTCCCACATCTGGCATCTGACGCAGCTGTGCCAGAGACTGGCAAATGGGGACATCCCACATGGTCACCTAGTGGGTGATTCTGGATATGCACTGGAGCCATGGCTGATGACACCCATCAGAAATGCACACACATCCGAACAAGAACTCCATAATGAGGCACACACACAAACACGAATCATAATAGAGCATGTGTGTGGGATGCTCAAGTCACGATTCCAGTGCCTGGACACATCTGGTAGAGCCTTGCAGTACTCACCAACTACACGTACCCAAATTGTCCTTGTATGTTCCATACTACACAATATGATCCTGTGGAAACAGCTGCAGCAGAAACAGTATGGGGCAGGGCCACACAACCCCCCACCATTGCCAAGGCCTGCACAGGCACAGAGTGACTTGGAGAAGGAACAACCTGAGCCTGTCCCAGAAGGCAGTATGAGGCATGCCCAGTATGCCCTGGCCTCGGCAAAGAGGCAACGCATAGCACATACACTAACACAGTAGAGACCCAGGGAATGACACCTCTCTCTGACTTGCACATATAGTAAAAGGGATGCCAAACATGATACTACCTGTGCTTAACCATGTATAGGGAGTGTACTATGTGCATCCGACATAGGCAGCCTGCAGCACCACCCTCAATACTGGGACACCCACAAGATAAGTGACTCACACATGCCAGTTGGGGGGGACACATACCCAACAACAATTACAGCCAGCAGGATAGGTGTAGACAAACACAAATAAATGCTGTACTATGGCCTCTGAATGAGGCCTATGGGTAACCCCTCCCCCAGGCCTACACAGACAGACTACAGCAGGCCAGGCAGTTGGATGTCAGTTGTGAAGGCTAGGAAGTTAGAAACTAATATGTAGATAATTAAAGCTAAGATCTGTAGTACACTGATATGCCTCTAGCCAGCACGATAGGTAAGACTACAGACTGAAATGGAGTACCCAACATACCAGTACAGTCCTAGCAAATGTGTACAAGTGTCAGGTGTGTTCTCCCATCCTACATACACTTAGAGTGACAGTCAGGTGTGCCCCCTCACTCCTGTGTAGAAATGGAGAAATAGGCAGGTGTGCCCCCCCATCCTACATAGAAATATAGTAACAGTCATGTGTGCCTCCCAATCCTGTGTAGAAATGTAGAAATAGTCAGGTGTGCCCCCACATCCTACATAGAAATATCATAAGAGTCAGGTGTGGTCCCTCCAAACCTGTGTAGAAATATAGAAACAGTCAGGTGTCCCCCCTGCTATATAGAAATGTAGTAACAGTCAGTGCCAAAAGACCGATGGATACCCTGCAGAAACAGCATACTACCTGTCAGTGTACAACACAAAGGGCAGCACTGCAGTGCAACCTACCTGGACTTGATCCACACATGCAATACAGATGGCCATACTGGGCATGCTCACACACTTAGAGGAATGAAGGCAATGTCAGTCAACAGCATACTGAAAGGTCATACTGGGCATGCTCATACACTTAAACACATGAATGCCATGTCTGCAAACACCAGTGGACCAGACATATCTGGCAGTCACAGTTCTTAGTGCAGACACATGTCAGTATGCACCACTCCTGCCTTGCACACACAGTGGATAGGAATACAGACATATATGTAAGGGCAACACACTATAATAAGTCAAAGGTAGACAGATCTGTGGAAGAGGGTGACTGTGACCAGGATCCATTTAGCCCTGTCCCACCCAGCACACAGCCAAAGGGCCCCAAACACATGAGGTGCAGATGTCACTCACTGCAGATATTAGCCACCGGTATCTGTCAGCATGACAGACTATGTTGTGCATGTGCCAGCTGTGCAACATGACTGTACAGGGAAGTAGTCATCTAGTAGCTGCATAGATGTACCTTTGATATATGACCCTGTGTGTGCCCGTATATGGCATGTTAACCCCTACATGACTGGGTTATGACCCATGCATACACTGCCCTCCCCATAGCAGTATTATGACAAGCCTGCTGAGGTCATCCAATGTGAAATACACCTTTGGGAGAGCTGTAGGTCAGTAATCTCCATGGTGTATCCCATAACTGCGTACTGCGGTAGTGATAAACTAGTTAGGTAGTAGTTCTAACCCCAGACTTGGCAAGTGTGTGAGTGTGTGTTTGTGTGCGTGTCTGTCTGTCTCTGACTGTGTAGAGAGAAATGCTTTTTAGGCTACTCATACTCCACACAATTCATATACTCAACTTTAGCAAGGTTGCTGATATCACTCACCTAGAAATACACCTCTGGGAAAGGCATAGCCCAGTAATCTCCGTAGTGCATCCTTTAACTGCGTACTGCTGTAGTGTGATAAAGTAGTTAGGTAGGTGTTCTGACCCAGATCTGGCAACTGTGTTTGTGTGTGAATCTGTGTGTGTGTGTGTGTGTGTGTGTGTGTGTGTGTGTGTGTGTGTGTGTGTGTGTGTGTGTGTGTGTGTGTGTGTGTGTGTGTGTGTGTGTGTGTGTGTGTGTGTGTGTCTGACTGAGTAGAGAGCAATGTTTTTTAGGCTACTCACACTCCGTACAGTTCATATACTCAACTTTGGCAGGGCTGCTGATGTCACTCACCTAGAAATACACCTCTGGGAAGATTCTAGCCCAGTAATCTCTGTAGCGCATCCTGTAATTACGTACTGCTGTAGTGTGATAAAGTAGTTAGGTAGGTATTCTAACCCCCAACTTAGCAACTGTGAATGTGTGTGTGTGTGTGTGTGTGTGTGTGTGTGTGTGTGTGTGTGTGTGTGTGTGTGTGTGTGTGTCTAACTGAGTAGAGAGCAATGCTTTTTAGGCTACTCACACTCCGTACAATTCATATACTCACCTTTGGCAAGGTTGCTATGTCACTCACCTAAACATACACCTCTGGGAAGGGTGTAGCCCAGAAATCTCCATAGTGCATACTGTTGTAGTATGATAAAGTAGTTAGGTAGATGTTCCAACCCCAGACTTGGCAACTGTGTGTGTGAGTCTGTGTGTCTCTGTCCGTCTCTGACTGAGTAGAGAACAATGCTTTTTAGGGTGCTCACACTCCTTAGAATTCATATACTCAACTTCGGCAAGGCTGCTAATGTCACCCACCTAGAAATACACCTCTGGGAAGGTTGTAACTCAGTAATCTCTATAGCACGTCCTGTATCTGTGTACTGCTATAGTGTGATTTAGAACTGTGGTAGGGTTCCATCTCCAACCATGGTAGTTCTCGATGTTTTGTGTATGCTTCAATGTCTGTGGAGCAATGCATTATAGGCTACTCACTCACAGTAGATTTCAAATGCCCTATTTTGGCAATCCTGCTGATGTCATTCATTGTGAAATACACCTTTGGGGAAAAAGTTCTTTAGTAATCCCTGTGATGCGACCTCTAACAGCTCCATGCTGTAGTGTGATATAGGCCTTGGTCAGGGTTTCTATACCCACACATGTAGGTTGTTAATGTTTTGTGTGTGTCTCACTGTCTGTGTAGGGAGCAATGCATTTTAGTCTAGTCACTCGCAGTACAGTTAAAATGCCCTAGTTTGGTAATCCTGCTGATGTCATTCATTGTGAAATACACCTTTGGGGAAGGGTTTCTTTAGTAATCCTTGTGGTGTGTCCTATAACAGCTCCATGTTGTAGTGTGATATAGACCTCTGTCAGGGGTTCTATACCCACACATGTCAGTTGTGGATATTTTGTGTGCATCTCACTGTCTGTGTAGGGAGCAATGCATTTTAGTCTAGTCACTCGCAGTACAGTTAAAATGCCCTAGTTTGGTAATCCTGCTGATGTCATTTATTGTGAAATACAACTTTGGGGAAAGATTTCTCTAGTAATCCCTGTGGTGTATCCTGTAACAGCTCCATGCTGTAGTGTGATACAGACCTCAGTCATGGATTCTATACCCATACATGTCAGTTGTGGATGTTTTGTGTGTGTCTCACTGTCTGTGTAGGGAGTGATGCATTTTAGGCTAGTCACTCACAGTACAGTTGAAATGCCCTAGTTTGGTAATCCTACTGATGTCATACATTGTGAAATACACCTTTGGGGAAGAAGAACTCCAGTAATGTCCATGGCGCGTACTATTACTGTGTAGTGCTGTAGTGTAATAACCTAGTTAGGTAGGGGTTCTACTCCCAGACATGACAGGTGTGTGTGTGTGTGTGTGTGTGTGTGTGTGTGTGTGTGTGTGTGTGTGTGTGTGTGTGTGTGTGTGTAACTCGTATCCTGTGTAGAGTTGGTTGTGAGTGTGTGGTACCTGTGGGCAATATGGGGGGGGGTTGCTTATTTCTTATATGGTGGCCCTACTATATATCACAATGTCAACCATACAGGGATAACAGATTTAAAATAGCTGAGAGGCTGGGGTGCAAAGCCATACCCATCATGGCCAGCCAATCACAGTTAGCAACCCCACTATTACCCAGAGCACACACTCAACCCGTTTCATATGCACACACATGCCTAGGCAACAGCCAATATGTTGGTAGTACACTGCATATTGGCCACTGATAGTAACAATGCAGTGATAGCAGTGGGTTACTGAGGTCATGTCACCCTACCCATCTGTCCAATATGCATGTACATGCAGACAATGCACTTCCATCATGTTCCCCAATGAACACCTGCACCACCTGTGGTGCCTTCACATGTGACTCACAACAGACATACCATGACTGACAACATGCCCTGTATGGACAGATGACACTGACATCAGAGAATGTTGTTAGCATGCTATCAATGTAGGTGCAGGGTAAACCTGCTGCCCATTACCAGTACCTACCACAGGTGGGCAAGACTGGCCCATCGAATGATAATCTGTGTTCACAGCATGGGCCATACACCCCAGGTACAGTTCCACATGTCACTGTACATGCATGTGGGAGGTGTGCACATCCTAGATACCATCCATGTGATGGACTAAGGAACACATACATGGCAAGTGATGCACAGCATTGGCCACACACAATAATCACCCAGGTGACTGGATGGGGGATGCAATACCCACCTTTGTGGGCAAATGCAGAAACTACAGGCCTGAGCCACAATGCAGACCATTGTCATGTGGCCTGATGCCAAGGTATACCGATCGCCTACCCTTGTATAACCTGCTGGCGCAGTTGACCACCACACACCTGTGCAGACATGCACCCATTCATGTCAGAACTGGCACCCTGTGTATTTGTGTGTGTTGTATGGTGCGTATGTCCACATCCACACTCACTACAATCCCCCAGGGCATACTGAAGCATGCTGTCTGATGTCTGACACCTCCTCATAATCTTTGCCCATACGACCTCCATATGACCCGTGTGGTGCATGTGATACCTGCACATTGATGTGTTGTGGCAACCCCACTAGTGGCGAGTTGCACTCCTGGCCCTGCCAAGTGTGTCAATGTGTGTGTGTCCCCGTGTGAGTGTGCCTGTGCTGATGCTGGCACCTGTTCATGTAGGCAGGCTAGTGTACATCACCTGATATATATCTACCATATCCCTGTTGCAGATGTCACTCACCATCACATATATGTTCTGAGTGCTCCACAGTAGGTAACCCATGTGGCGCATCCAATAACTGCATTGAACACTAATAAAACTACATAGTTGTTGGGGGTTTAATACCCTGTGCTGGTAGATGTGTGATACAAACATGTTTCGGTTTTACTCTCCCACCCCTCCCTGACATGTATTTGCCTCTGTCTGCCTCCCCCACTCCCTCTCTGGTGGATGTAGAGACCCACACCTGCTTTGCTTAGGCAGTAGCATGTGTATTTTAAGTGATGCTCATGATCAACTGATGGCCTCTGCATGGATTGCATCCCTCTCCTTGCCGATTGCATGTGGAACAGCTGTGATAACATTCCCATAGCCAATTGCATGGAAACACACTCCAATGCCTAGGAACATCATGGTGGTGTTAGCCCTTTTCAGTCGCTGTGAGCAGGAACTAGATCTGTTGTTTGGCAAACAGCATCTCAGATGGATTGGGATTTACCTCTAACAACATACACTGTGGAAAGAGGGCAACAAACAGGAGGGGGATGTGCCTGACCTGACTACAGACTGTAAGTGCTGCTATACTGCATTTGGAGTAATGTTGGTTTAACAGTGTTTGTCTGGATATGCCTTTGTACATGTCGCAATACCTGCCATGTCAGTTCCATGTATATGAGGAATTCCCATCTGCAGGATCATCTGCAGACTGGGCAGTGTTGTACCTTTGGTTTCATGTGTTAGCCACGGTGCATCTATCTGTGGAATGCAGAAGGTAGTGTGAGGATTGTAGTCTGTAGATGGTGAAGGCCATGACAGTTACTGACTTCATCTGCCTCATAGGACATATGTTGCAACAAACTCCATTATAATGGTAAATTTATGAGGTTATCCCAGCAAATGTCTATACTGGCCATGTGTATGTGCTGTCAGCCACACCTCTGTCAACCTTTATACATATGTTGTGCATGAAGTGGTGCATATGTGCTGTCCACCGGAAATAGTGTCATCATATCTGATAACAAGCCAGTGATATATCAGATTGCTACACGTCATGTACAGTAGGGGTTATATTTTATGACATAACCTGGACATTCTGTGGATGCTTGTACAGTACTGAGGTCTGTGTAGTGATGGTGAATGTCAGCAGTGTGTGTATTGTTAATATGGACTGTGGTAGATGTCATTGTTCTAGCTCCACTTCTATCTGATGTTACATGCTGCCCCACTGTATGGTACCATTTTGGCATATGTGTTTGTAGGGCCATACACACACGTCCCATACCACAGACAGCCATCAGACCAAACTGTATAGCAGGCCAGTATATGTAGGGTCATTCTGTGAGTGGCACATATGAGGATGGTGTAGAACAGATAGTCCATATACTGTAATATTATGCTAGCTTACCATATGTGGCTGTGGCTGTGTTCACATTGGTTGTGGTTATGCACTTTCACACAGGTGTATCTTACCCTGTGCTGTGACATGGCTGTTGAGCCTGCTATATATGCAGGTACATGTGCATTCACCCATACGAAATGTAGGCCAGTGTTGAGCCAGTCTGCCTGTAGCCTGCACAGTGCATTGTTACATGCCTAGCAGCTTAGTGTACTTACCCAGTGAGCTGTCATGTGCAGATACCTGCCAGATGTACCGCTGCTGGGCCTCCCTTAAATGTCATGTAAGTCAAACAGAGCAGTTGGATGCTGTACAGATGTACGTCAATATCTACTGGGTAGTATGTGTCCATGGCACCCCTGTACCAGCACTCATTATGTGTCAGGCCAGACAGGAGTGTGTGAATCCAAAACCTATGGTGGCATATGTATACCAGTCATTATGTGTTATACCCATCTACATGGCTGTCTACATTCATATTGTCAGGCCTGTTTTGCACTAAGGGATTATGTGTATACCGCTGGACTGTACAGTGTGTGTCTGAAGTTCCACATATATTGGCCAATATCTCTGCTGCACTCCACAGGGGCATTACATGCTAGCGGCAGTACTTTACAATGATTTCCTCAGGATGTCTGTCAGTAGCCAACGGCACACATATCATAAGCAGATGTGACCTTCCACACACACCATGAAGATAATCCCAATGACAGTAGTAATAGTCTAGTAATATACCTGCTATACATACCTGACATCCCCTTGCACTATAACTTTGGGACTGTAGGGGCTGGGGTAGGGCTACACTCCATGTCCAGGATATATGGTGGAAATATATGGACATATACTTATCCAGATAGATATATATATATATGATTACACATGTGTAGTACTTACAATTACCACTTTCATGGCAAACACCTCATGTGGGCGTGGTCCCTTTACATTTCCTGTGTGATGGACATCCTTCCTGTGTGTGGGCATCAGTGTTACAGACAGCAGGTAGCAATACCTCTTACAGGAGAACCTGCACACTCAGGGCAGCCACATATTTGTAGGAGGATCAGGAACTACAGACAGACTCTGAGTAGAGTTGTGATATGCTTTGTATAGTACTGATGTTACAGGGTGTGTGTGTGTGTGTGTACATACTAGTTTACCTTGGAATGCAATCTGTCTGCATATCTCACAACTGTGGGCCTATCCTCTTGCTGGATAGAGGTGTGCCTATCATGTGTTGT
This sequence comes from Protopterus annectens, assembly GCF_019279795.1. Taxonomy (NCBI): domain Eukaryota; kingdom Metazoa; phylum Chordata; order Ceratodontiformes; family Protopteridae; genus Protopterus; species Protopterus annectens. The sequence goes on along the minus strand of NC_056741.1, from coordinate 857,932,461 downwards.
CCATCCACCACACAAGTCCTGTGTCAGATATTACACCGGCAGTGTGTGTGTTGCATGCTATTAGTACATGGCTACATCCATTTCTATTTCTAACCTCAATTCCCTAACTAAGGGTACATTGCAGACTATCCTGTAACACCAGCACCTTGCTTAGTGTATGGCAACACTGTTCCACATATGTGCCTGTGTTCCAGCCTCTGTCCTCCATCTACATACCAAGCTTTGCGCATACGTCATGTTGTTGGGGGTTGTTCTGTAGTGGGCTGTGAGTACATCACACTGCCATTGCTGCCATTAGTCCACTGCTGTTGTATCCCCCACACATACAGTGGGGCTGGGGCCATAAATTTGTGGGCGTCACCTACACAATACATGTGTGCCCTTATGCATTCCAGAGGCCAGTGTATGTAACAGTGATATATGGGCCTGTATTACTGAGTGTAGGTGGGGAGCACCATAAATGACCTAGGCTGTTACAAAATGTGGGGGTATCGGGGTGAGCTGCCGCAGGGTATCTGGATGTACAGTACCATATATTTCACCTATATTTACATTACTTACATGAACTGGGGTACTGCAAGCCTACTGCCTCATGCCATACAGACTGTTCTGTTTGTCAGTGTGTTCATGATGGTGTAAGTTATGTCTTGTTATGTACCAGTTACAACCCATTTGATCACATAACATCTTTACCACCCACTGAGTTTGTACAGAATGTAGATAGAGGCTGCTGAACTTTAGTACCTGCAGTACATACTGTTGATTCTTTGGTATCCTGTGGCCCAGTCTGTCCTCACTAATGTAAAATTTTAAGGGCGTGGCTGGACAGCAAGAGTTGGTTATGAACCTTTCCAGACTACTGTATTAGTGTAACTGTTTCACAGTTGCAGTACTCTGTTTATATGGTTGTCAGTGTCTGAACAGCTATATGACATGGCATATTGAACTGTAATAGTAAACAATTAAAGGTTTCCCATTTCTGCAAACCTGTGTGTGTCATCTTTCCTATGACCTTTCTGTGGGTATATGTTGCAGGCAACAATTGACATTTGTATGGGTGGCCCATACAGTGTCCAGTTGTTCAGGTGTTAACTGTAGGAATTGTGGCTGTTCCATATTGTGTGCACCTTCTACATATGTATCATACTGTACATATATCTGCATGTGTATGTGTAGTCACATATATATATATATATATATATATATATATATACATATCTGTATCTGCATCTCTGTGTCTGTGTATCTGTATACTGGGGATGTTGATGGCTTCCACATATTACATGTCCTATGGGAGGCAGGTATATATATATATATATATATATATATATATATATATATGTATATCTGTATCTGTATCTCTGTGTCTGTGTATCTGTATACTGGGGATGTTGATGGCTTCCACATATTACATGTCCTATGGGAGGCAGACTGTACTTGGTAGTGTATTGCAGGGTGCACGTGTTTGGCTGTGGAGGGGTGCCTATTCATGCAAGACGTATAGCGTGTTGGGCCTTTTAACCCCATTAATGGTGCATGTGGACATATGTGTATTTGTTAATCTGCCATTGCTATCTACAGATGTATGGCCATATATACCTATATAGATATATAGATCTGCTAACATATATATAACTATGTCCGTATATACCTATATAGATATATATCTGCGTACACATATGTAACGTGCTCTGTATATGTCGACATATAAGTGTAGACACATATGTGTCAATTTAGGCATATGCATGTATATATGTGCATATATATTGATAAGGGTCCCTATCAAATGATAGAAAGCTTATTTGATAGAAACTCATTTCACTGAAACCATAATATAGAAATCTCAAAACACTGAAAATTCATTTGACTGAAACTCAAAACACTGAAAATGCTATATGCACTTTTTCCCATGGTAGTGCGATCCTGGAGTTAGTATATATAGTTAGGGGGGTGTGGGGGACATAGCCCCCCACATAGTTTATGTAAATATTGTTTTTCTCCAAACAGTTATTCATTGTAGTTATAAGTATCCATGTGTAGGGTTTAAAATGTATGAAGTATGTGGGGGCTACAACCCCAGACCCCCCCTAACTATGTATACTAACTCCAGGATTGCACTAGCATGGGGAAAAGGGCATGTAGCATTTTCAGTGTTTTGAGTTTCAGTCAAATGAGTTTTCAGTGTTTTGAGCTTTCAATATTTTGGTTTCAGCCAAATGATTTTCCATCAAATGAGTCTTCTATCATGTGATAGGGACCCATTGATATATATGTATATAGTGTTAGAAATATATATATATATATATATATATATATATATATATATGTTGTATCTATTTAGATATTAATATAGTTACACACACAGACATCTAGGTGCTGGTATACATTCTCTGTACTGCTGCATGACAGGACTGGATGATATGTTTCTGAAAACATTGAAGTTCTTTGTATCTGTCATGGCTTTGTGGTAAATCACTTTGTCTAGATTGTGCAGGGTCCTTGGTTTGAGCCTTGCAAGAGCTGTTTATTTTGTTGCTGGGTAGAACACAACCCATTGGATACAGAGTGATTATGGCACTTTAAAGCAGTTGTAAGCAGGTTTGTGCAGAGCTAAGCAGTGCCTACACAGGTTAAGCAATTTAGCACAGAGTATAAGATACTGTAACCGGAGGTTAGCAGTGCTTACCTCTGTGCAAGCTCATGCAAACCCACTTACAACTGCTTTAAAGTGACTTAATCACTCTGTATCCAATGAGTCATGTTCTGCCCACCAACAAAATGGAAGGCTTGAAACCAGGACCCTGCACACCATACACAAAGTGATTCACCACTAAGCCATGGCAGATATGCATAATCATGATGTTTTCACATACATATCATCCAGCCCAGGTATTCAACACTACGGGGAATGTATCCCACCATGTAGATGTATGTGTGTGTGTATATATATTTATATTTAAATGGATATAACATATCTATATATGTAGAAATAACTATATATATATATATATATATATACATACATAGATATGCATACATCGATAGATAGATAGGGAGATAATCATGTCTCCGAAAGCTGGAAGGTCAAAAGTAAGTTTTCAACATTGCACAATCTTGGAATAAATGATTGAATATGCAATGAGCGAATGTCACTATGCATTCACTCATTGCAGATTTGGCATTTTGGGTGCGGATGGCACTATAGTGGGGATGGGGAAAATGTCCCTTTCCCCACTGTAGTGCAAACTCGGAGTTAGAATATCAAAGTAGGGGGATTGTGGGGGCCCAGCCTCCCAGACGGGGATGCAGGGGGGCTTGTAGTTCAAAAATCAGCAAAGCTGCTTTTCGTTTGCTGAATTATGAACTGCAGTGCAATTAGAAATAACGGATTGGTCCTCTCGGTTTGCAGAAAGGGCCATTCAAAGAAATGATTGTCTCCCATTCAAAGGTAAACACATATATATCTACATAGGTATATATGGACATACATCTGTAGGTGAAATTGGGAACATAACCATAACATATAAGTACACATGCACCATTGATGGGTTTGAGAGACCCAAACAACATACGTCTGGCACGGATAGGTATTTCCCCCCACACAGCCAAACACGTCTGGCCTGCAATACACTACCAACCTTAGCAGATCCCATAACCAGGTCCCTACACGACAAGGGCAGTGCATGTTAACACTACTCCATCGCCACCTGTAGGATGTCAGGCTGGCATTACTAATATATCATGCAGTACAGTCAAGTGAAATGTCATGCTTGGGGGAACCCCCTGTGCAGGAACAGTCAGTAGCTGGGATCCCTCATATGATCCAACAGGCCTACACCTGACAATGGATTCACCACTGTTGGCAAGGATGACCACAAATTCACCATGTCAGCTGGGAACTACCACCCAGTAGCCTGATGTGCCTGGTCTTAAGGGACACGGAACATATCAACAATGAACCCATGGCCAATGTCACTGGTAATCTTAACACCCAGGACCCCACCAATGTTGGACTTGTCAAAGGCAGAGAATACAACCTGAACCTGGTATACCTCCTTGACGCAATCATGACAGGTGTAGATGATGGTAAGGAGGTGCACACAGCCTATGTAGATCATAGCAAGCTTTTGTACATCATCCCACATGTAGGAATGTGTGTAGATGTTAAGGGATCTACCTCCGTTCACAGAACATGTTTCCCCCAGGACTGCTTGGCAAATGCCAAAATTCCACAGGTGCCATCCCATGGACATACAGTCCTTCACAGGTCATAGATGTGTTAATGCCCTCCTCCACACTGCAGAGGTGTGCAGTAATACTGTGGTTGCTATAAATCACTGGATGTGGCTGTTGTGGACACATCCACCATCATTGCAGTTACAGTTGCATCTATTCTCCCACATAGCTGTCTGTAATACTGTACAGTGTATGTTATCAGGTTGACAGTTGTTGTTTACACCATTCACACCATTCACAGTAGTAAAGTGCCTCACACCCTCCACCAACATTGACACACCCATGGTACTGAAGTGAGGATCACAGTAGAGTGGGAAAAGGGACATACACCTGCTGTTAGGATGTTCAATGTAATCCAAATTGCAGACTGCACATATACCAATATGTGGCTGTACCTATCCTGTCTTGGTGGGTTACATGAGCAACAGATGTGTTACCTGCATGGGGTCATACCTCCATCTGTACAGTCTTGTATCTGTACTGCATCCAAACCAAAGGCTCTGTGTGTTGTACCCAGCCTTGTCATGTGTACCACTCACTACACTTACTGGTGTCCACTGTAGAAGGCCTGCTGACACCACTACACCTATCAGCCATGTAGCACATGGACACCTACAACACAATCAGAATAGATACTGGTGACAACAATACAACATTGTTAATTACAGCTATAATGCATCATGGCTGCACAGCTATATCTTCCAAGATATTAGCATTTCCCTTTTCTGCTGACAACATGCTAAACAGCATTCCATTGCTACACTGTTGTACAGTCACCCTGTGCATCAGCACCATGTTACCCTGTCCCTGCATCGATGTTACAGATGACAGGGTGTGGCACAGGTATCATCATATACACAGGATGTGTTGTTGGTTTGCCAGAGGCCTAGGCTGAGCCATACAATTGACAATGTGTGTGTGTGCGTGTGTGTGCGTGTGCGTGTGTGTGCGTGTGTGTGCGTGTGTGTGTGTGTGTGTGTGTGTGTGTGTGTGTGTGTGTGTGTGTGAGCGGGCTGAGTACAGTTATGGGCCGATGGTGAGGTTGTGTGTGCAGTATGTGGTTGCCCTAGGTTTGTTGTTTATGTGTGAGTGTGTGTGTCTGCATGCACACAGTTCCACCATGTGGCCACTTTATACAGGGGTTTGTGTGACAGCTGCAGACTGTACTTGGCAGGGTTTGTAGTTCACTGTCTCTGGCCATGGACATGGGACCGGGGTGCCACAGGCAGTATCAGGTACAAATCCAGGTTTAGTACTGCCCCCGAGGTTGACAGATGTTTACTGGATCCAGGCCTCTCCTGGGACTGGCCAGGGCCACGTGCATGTGGTCTGCTATGACGGTCTATGGACAGCACCCCCACAGTGCTGGGGCTGGTACTGCCACCACATGAGCAGCTTCATCCTGCCCTGTCATGACGCATGGACATGATGTTGACGAGGTCCAATGTCTCACCCCCACCGTCTATCCATGACCTCGGTGTAATTATGAATGGCACCTGCTAGGTCTCAGATACTGTCATTTACAGAGGTGTGATGAGCCCTCTGCACCTTTAGACCCTGTCTGGTGTACCATTCCATTCGTGCCTGTGCCTCTATGACAGCCTGGAATATGTGTGTGGTAAATATAGATGTGGCATGTCTGCCAGGGGCATGATGACCAGCAGTGGTCCGACGAGCACCCCCTAAACATCTGCCTATGTGGTACCCCACTGGACATCTGGCTATGGCTGCTGTGTCCTGACACATGTGCCATAGATACCACATGGTCCTGGCCAATGCCAACCATAGACTGTCCCTCAGCTAAGGCCAACGGTGATGTGGTATGTAGAGGCAGTGTGACTGTGTGTGCTGATGGGGTGGATACTTGTGGGATGTTAATTGGTGGCCCAGCAGCAGTCCCTGATAACCCTGCCTGTGCCTCAACACACCTATCCTCATGGTCACTGTCTGTATCAGTGGCATCAGATTCCCTGTGGGAGGGACCCAGCCCCACCTCGCCACCTGTGAGGGGAAAACAGGGAACAGAGTGTATGACCTGTACATCACTGCTAAACAGTACACTCACACACACACACACACATGCACACACACACACACACACACACACACACACACACACACACACACACACACACGTGTGCAGACATGGCCACACACACAGACATACATACATGCAGTTGACAGACATGACAGCCCATACACTCCACCAGACAGCACCTACAGACAACTCCAGCACCCCCATAACACACACAGTAGCAGGTGATGGTGCAGTACAGTATCACACACAAACCTGCAATTACACACATGTCAGAATGCAGGGCATATAGTGCTCAACAGCATGCAGTGCAACTGTAGTCAATCCCCATTACCAACATTATACATGGCCATGATGCATGGCTTCTGTTAGTAGGTGATGGCCCTCCCCCTGGAATACACTGCACCCATGTCCACAGCATTGCTGTGCATCTGTTCAGCACCCTGGCATGTACTGTGCACCATACCTCACAGATGTACACACCATTGCATGATGTGTATCTGTGTGCCAATTATGTTTCCTCTGCTGCTCACAGCCTCTGTGTGTTTCTGGATTATATGTGAACACATGTTTTGTGAATGCCTGGTGTGTATTCACAGATGTCATCATCAGTGGTGCATGTATTGGTGACACAATACCATTTGACTGACCACAGACACAATGTACTGTACCTATGGTGAGTGTAGAGACCATTATTGACATGGCACTCTCTTTCATGACATGCCATGGTGCAACACTACTGCATATGGCAACACTACACATACCTGGTATATGACAAATGACCTATGCAGTCAATTGCATTACAAGCCATATGTGTCAGTTGTGCAGATGCTGATTGGGATGCATACCATTTGTGGGTGCATATGTGCGCACGCACATATCATGATGGTGTGTAGCAATAATTGCTATGTGTGCTACTGTGGTCACAATACCTGGCAGGGGTATAGTAGCATGGGTCATCATCATGAGCCAGTAGTTGGTCAGTCAGGCCTGCAAATGTTCCCCAAACCTGCATGTTTGCATGCTAAACACATGCACAGCTCTTGGAGGTCAGACAGTACCATCACTACTGCCGTGGAGGCAGGGTTATGTCTGCCACACTTCATGACCTTGACTGTGTGCAGATACAGCCATTCTCAATGGGTTTGTCTCTCCCCTCCAGTGCACTTCTATGTTTCAGTGTGACACACTCTCATCATCTCCTGCTACATTATAAATGCTCGACATCTGGGCCTACATATGTGTGTCATATTGCAGTATCCCAAACTAGGAACACCATGTGTACTGGCATATTACCTGCCAGTGCAGGCAAACATGCAGATGTATAGTGGCACCAGCATTGTACAGATGGGGCTGTCATCCCTGGGTTGGGGTGAGGTGTGGATTGTGCAGCACATGCATCATAACTGCAGCTTCCTGGACTTCCCCAACATAGTGCTGCTACATCAGAACACACTGCAACACATGGCTTGGGCAATGTCCTACCATTATGCAGGTCATATCTTTATTGAGCCCTGGCTAATGTTGCCTGTGGTACACATAGGTTCATAGGTGAGTACTGGTCTATTTGTCCTGGGGCCTACATAAGCCTAGCCACAGGAGTTTCCAGCCATGCACCACCCAATAATGTTATTCCCCTGTGCCCCTGTCAGGCTGTGGTGCAAACATACTACCCAGGGTGAATTCCCCATTTCCCATCCAGTTGTCAAGTGTTTTTGTAAAGTGGGCCAATGAGTAGCATTGCCTGACATGAATGGGTAGTCTGTTCCAGAGTGCTGGAATTCTCCAGGACAGGGCCCTATCCCTCCAGTATGTTCTGTGTGATGTGTTGCTGAGGTTTAGGACCCTGGAGCATGTGTTTGCAGAGGGAGTGGGATTTCTTTATGTGTAGCATGTTCAACTGCTCTGTGTATAACATAGCTGTGTATGTTAGGCAGATGTCAGCTGTGCCTGGGCAATGTGCACTGGAGTGTAGCCACAGTTGTCTGAGATGGTCTGTATATTGCATGTGTATGAGGATGGTAATCCCATTAGTGAGGTGTGTGCTCTGTCAGTGAACATGTACATCATGCATTATGGGTAGGTGTGTTAGATGTGTACATGGCCTACACCTTAGCTATGACATGCACAGTGAATTGCCAAGCATAACCTTAAACCATACTCACCAGCATTCAGCTGCTGCCTTGCTGGTATCTCAGAGCTACCTACATTGAGATGAGATAGAGTTGATGTCAGTGGCCACAGTTGCAGCATTGCTACAGGGTGGGTGCAATATCACAGTAAAACAACAGCTGAAGTCCACAGTACTTCAGATTATGAATAACTGCTTATCAGTACTACACAGCAACAGACTTCACATATATATACATATAGCTATCTGTCTACATTTACAGACATATATCTGTCCATATGTCCATGCATGTTTGGCTCATATTTTGGCCAGTACCTCATTCTCTTGGCAATTGACATGGATAATCACAGCACTGAAGTCAGTAACTAGTGCCGACACTTTTGTGTTTCAGACTTCATCTCCTTCTACATATGTGTTCTAATACATATAACTGTGTAACTAGCAGCATTTTAAGTGTACTAGAGCATTAGTTGACATATATCCCTATTTGTACCCACATTGTGGCATACTTTGTCTAAACTTCTTGCATTAACATGTTGTGTGGTATGATATTACTACATTTCCTGTACTGTTAACTGATTGTGCTGGATTATATGTTTGTGAAAACATCAGGTTATGTATATCTGCCATGGTTTAGTGGCAAATCACTTTGTGTATGGATTGCAGGGTCCTGTGTTCAAGCCTTGCAGAGGCAGTTTATTTTGTTGCTGGGCAGAACACGGGCCGTTAGATACAGAGCGATTAAGGCACTTGAAAGCAGTTGTACACGGGTTTGCGCGAGGGTAAGCACTGCTATCCTCTGGTTACAGTTTCTCATACTCTGTTAGCTTTTAAATTACTTAACCTGTGGAGGCATAGCTTACCCCCATGCAAACAAGCTTAAACCCACTTACTGCTGCTTAAATGTGCCTACTCCCCCTAACCCCATGTTCATTTCTTTAAAAGAAAAAAAAAAAGGGTTGATTGGAAAGTGGTGAAAAAGGGGCACAAAGAAGGTAAGACAGTAGGGGAAATAGCTAGGCATGTGCAATAAGGGTGTAGGAAAGGTCCATAGCTGCCCATTTCTTCTACAGTAACAGTTGTGCATATACACTGAATTTGGAGGTAGATTTGGACCCTCAAACTCCTGGGAGAGGGGTGAGGACAACATAAATGTTGCGATGCCAATTAGACCAGATTACACGTGTCCAGTTGACATGTGTGTGAAATGGACAGCTATGTATGGGGCAGGATTTTTTTATGGGAACAGATTGCCCTTTTTTTTTCAGGTGAGAGTGGGATGTTGGGGAGGGGTAGTAGGTTATTTGGGGAGGTAGGTTGGATAGATTAACAGACAAGACAAACAAGACACATACAGGGGTGGTATATGACATATGTAGGATGTAGGAGGTACACACCTTGGATGGGGAGGGGTGTTTGGAAGTCGTAAGCCCATGAGCCCCCAAATGGAAACAGTGGGACTGAGGTCCTCACCCATGGGCAGTCACCACTGCACCTTCACAGCCCCAAAGGTGGCTGTGCTAAGAGCTGTGTAGGAGGGGCAGGCTCACCATCTAATTGTGCCACTCGGCCCTCAAGCTGGTGTAGCTGGTCTCGAAACTCCAGATCAAGCTCCCAACACACCATGGCCCAGACATTTTGACAGGTGACAGGTTCCTCTCTGCACATGCTCACGGGGGGGGTGAGCCCCATCCCCTGCAGTGGTTCCACCCAAAGGTGGCACAGGGCCAGTGGAGGAGGATGTCCCAGGCTGGGCCCTGATGTGCTGGTGCCCGGTGCCATGGCCAGCTGAGGTGGTACAGGTGGGTCCACTGATACCAGTCTTCCCATACGAGCTATGTTGTAGCAGGTTTATGACATATATGGGTTAGTAATAGTCAACAGCATTCAGGATTAGTTATAACAGCATGCATAGGTATTCCCATTAACCCAACACACCAGATTTAAAACAGTTGCAGAACAAGCAGAACACATGCATATATGGAACAACAGTGGGCATTACAACAGCATGCAGGTTTCATTGATGGCAACAGGCTGCCAATATGGGTGTATTTTAACATGGCACATGCATAGAAACAAATGTGAATATTTATAAACCATTGGGACATATGTCCCAACAAGAGTTAGGAGTGTGCACATACCAATTGAGGTGTGTCATTGGGTTATTTTTGCACATATGGTAGGGGTGAGAGTTCAATTAACAACTAATATATCCTTATAGTTTTCACAACATTCTTAGTCACTGCAGTGATCTGTCCCTTACATGTATTATTATACTATCCAATGGCCTTACATTGTACACTGGTATGTTTATAGATTATTATATACGTAAACTGTGTCCTACATACAGGCATGACAAGATGCAGATGTTAATGCAACATATGTTGAGAATTGCTCTCATACACTTTGGGTGAGGTGCTAGAATGACAGGTTTGTTTTCATATAAATTCTCTGACTGTGTACATGTTTGACTATCAGTACATTTTTTGGATCATCACACTGATTTTTCTGGGGAATGGGGTTCCAGGCTGCTGATGTGGGCCATTTATCTGGACATGCTGGACAGATTGGAACAGTTGTGGGGTATGAATATGCATACAACTTTCTATCTGAGCATTCTAGCAAATTCTGTACAGTTGGGTGTAATTATGCATGCAGCTTTCTATCTGAACTTTGTAACAAAATCTGTACATTTGTGGGGTATGATTATGCATACAACTTACTGGCACTTCTGGGATTCAAACCTCTGCTGTGTGTGATAACAACATAATAATTAACATCACAGTACACTGTGCCATCAGGGAATTGATGTGAAGCTTTCTACTGTTTTCTATATAAGCCTCCCTCACTTGTACAATATGACAGACCTCTTGGCACTTCCAACATTGTTATACAGAACTTCATACACATTTTATCTGCATACCATAGCATGGGTAACACTGCTTAATACAGCAGTACTTTTTATAGTATGCAACAGCTTAACTACATATGAAAGAAGAGTAAACAGAAGCACTCCAGGGGTTATACCTTTATTCACAGAATATTACACATTTATTATTACTGGTATGACACTTTCTAAGGCTCTTATATTTATTTGTTATGATAGTATATGCAGGGAAATACTAACCTGCCTCACGATGCAGCCTTTGCAACCTAGCATCACGGGCTTGCTGGTTTGCAGCCCACTCATCTGCAGTTGTCAGAGAAATACAGTGATATTTAGCCATACCTATCCTTAGTATACACAAGCTAGGCAATTATTTACTACTTAGTAGAATGAGTACTTACTCAGTACTGGGGCATTAGGCATCTGCCAAGACTCCTGGATCCACTATTCCAGTGCATCCCCCCTCTACCACTTCAGGTCAGCATGGTAGTGCCTGACCTGCTCACCAGTCTGGGGGATACCTGTGGCACTGGTGAGGTCACGGGCGAGACTGTCACAGGCTTCCGTTTTATACTGCGAGCCCTGGTACTGGCCTTGTAGTAGTCTCTGCTCATGGTGTTTTACCAGGAGCCATACCATGAAATTTGACTCCTGGATGCCCCAGTGCTGCGCTCTAAATTGAGTGCCTTCACCCACACCAGCCATTCTGCCTGCAGTAGGAAGCTACAACCAGTTATGAGAAGTATTCCCGCCTGTGGGGTTTAAATATGGCCAATTTCCCTCACGTTCCCATGACTGGCTGGTTTTGAAAAGGCAAAGCTATTGGCACACCTGCTATCATAAGGTTGGCACTGCTTAAAGAGGTATACCACAAGGCAGATTGAATTGGCTCCCCTACACATTGCTTACACTTACTAACTTGAGCTGTGCTGCAGTTAGCATTGCTTAATAGTTAATTAGCATTATATTTGCCTTTTGACAGTGATTTATTATTTATTACAGGTTATATATGTGTCTGGTATCCGTGATTCATGTGTACATACACTGTATGGGGACCTGGTGACTTCTACACTTTAGTACAATCACACCTCAATTCTGTGCTTCCTGCAGTACTCCAGTTCACATATTTATGTTCTGTGGCAGGTTATACAACATCACACTGTACATAGATTCAGTTCACATGTTTGGTTTGATTTTCCTGTGGTGAGGATTAGTTTGCTGATACCTCATTTGTATGCATTGCTATGATGGCTTAGTGGTTAACTACTGTGACTGTGGTGTACAGGGTCCCGAGTTTGAGCCGTGCAGTAGCTGTTTATTTTGTTGCTGCGCAGAACATGGGCTGTTGGGTACAGAGAGATTAAGGCACTTTAAAGAAGTTGTATGCAGATTTGCACGGAGCTAAGCACAGCTAACCTCCGGTTATAGTTTCTTACATTCAGTAAGCTTCTACTTTGCTTAATCTGTGTAGGCAGTGCTTACCCTCATGCAAACGCACTTAAATATGCTTATTAGTGCTTATATATGCTTACTACTGCTTATTTGTGCTTAAACCTGCTTACTAGTGCCTTATTCATTATGACACCGACACTTTACATGTGCATATAATGCAGTACTCTGGTTCACATTTCAATTTTATTTAGTAGGTTATACAGCAATAAAATGTAAAGAAATGTTCATATATAGATTTCACATGGAAAATGGTATGTACTGCAGTGGGACTTGAACTGGGAATGCCTGCTCATTTGGTGGATGCTCTGACCACTACATTACTGCTGTGCTGCTTCATTCGCATATATCTTCCTTGTTATCCTCTTCAGCCTTTTAAGCTGCTTTCACCGTAGCTAAGCGATGGGCACACTCTTGCACCTACGGTTAGCTGTACTCAGAGTTTAAAAAAAAAGGGGTTTCTTCATTTAGTTTTTATGTCTTGTTGCTGTTGTACACATGAGGGACTGTTGGTGGGGATATGCGGACATCTATGAGTGGTCTTGATCATTTATTTACACTTTTTGCAGTCCTTCATTGCAGGGGTGTGTATATTCTGAGAACTCTGCTCTCAGACATGACCCCTGCTCTCGTCCATGCTCCATGTAGGATTTGGAGCAAAGGCAGCATGCCTTCATTAATATGTATGGCGCGCTGCCGTCCTCCTTCTAAACTGCCGCTTCCATGCAGGACTAGATGAGTCCTGCATGGAAGATTAGTAAATCCGGGGGATTAGTATTCCGATGGCAATATACAAAAACAGAGGCATAATGCTGCAGTACATATACCCATGAGAAGAAAAGCATGAAGTGCGCTTTCATTTTCTGTGCAGAGAATAACCTATTACAGTATCTGGGAATCATTCATTTTCAAAGTATGCAGGGTGAGGATATTCTTAATACTGCATCACTGTCAGTGTCTCAACAGCAAGCTGTCTCTTGCCTTTAGTGCTGATGGTTGGGGGTTCTTTTCCCACACCAGGAACTTGGATTAATTAAAAAAAAAAAAAAAAAAGAAAATGATACTGCAGTGTGGCATGAGGGAAGGGGTGGAATGCTACATTTCTCAGTGTGTGACCTTTAGATGAGATGTTAAACCTTGGCCCCATCTGCCTTAAATGTTAATAGTTCAGATAAATGTAAAAGTTCCCATGGCACTTATCAAAGCATAGGGAATTTCCCCCAGTGCCCTGGACATACTTCCCCTTGTCACTGTTAATGCCACCTTGGATTTTCCATGAAAAGAGGCTACTAGCCTAGCAGGAGTAACCTGGTCAATAAAGCATAAATAAAATAAATTAATATTATATCACCTGTCACCCATACAGCAACCTTACTGCAACCAGAGGCACGGAATGCTAGAAACAGGTGACCAGTTAGACAGCCAGAATGAAGGGTTTAAAAATAATTAATTTGCTGTGGTACAGATTAATAATACTTTTTCTTTCTGAGAAAGGACATAGGGACACTGGAACAATATTTGTAAGAGATTGCAGGAACCATAAATGCCTAGCCATGTACAATTGTAAGGAGACATGACAAGAACCAAACTATGTATAGAATATGAGATGTAAACATCACATAGAAAGTAAAGGATACGTTAATAAAGGGCCAGGCTAAGGCCATTAACAATGGAAAGTTAAAGTAGGAAATGCTTCATTGATGAAATGGTAAGAAACATCAAAGGAATATGAAAACGTGAATGCAGAAATGTGATTCAGTTTATGAAAAATTTAAAAAATATGAGCAAATATATAATATCATTAGCAGACCATCATATCTGAATTTGTGTATCTAATTAGTTAGTTAGCTTTTGAAAGAAAAATGCTATATTAAACTGCAACCATTTTGTCCTGAAATTCTTGACAATATTCACAAAACACAGAAGACTGAAATGCCTTTTTTTAAAGACTATTAAATGGAAATAATTTCAATTGATACTAAAAAGAGATAAAGCAAACACTAGGTGAATTTGAGGTTTATTGAACCAAGAGTAAACAGTTTAGTGGTTTTGTTGAAATAAAAAAAAAATAAAATAATAAAGTACACGTTCTCCCAATAAATCCAGTCAAAGAACTTCATCAGAACTAACACTGTGAAAACCAACAGTTTAATTAAACTATTGCAAGTCACATGCTACAATATTTAAAGCATTAAGTCACCTAAAACATTAGTGTCACATGAAAAACAAAATATGCAAAGACATCCAACTTCTTTCACAAAATATTGTCATAAAAACATTATGGTATAAAATTACAACATGCTTAAGAATTTCACCCATAAAACCATCATAAAAATCAAATTTATAAACACAAGTATGACATAAAATATAAATAACATATATGAATATGAATATAAACAGGAGTTTAGAGTGAAAATATATATATTCATGAAACTGGTAAAATGTACTGCAATTACAATCAATTATTACAATTTAGAAGAATGCAGATTAAGAAATACTGCAAAAAGAAAGATGATAATACAGACTCATTGGGGTCATTCCATCCAGTTTAACTGGCTAAAGTATCTCCTTATAGTGTTAGCAGTATAAGTGGCACAACAGATAGCACAATCGCATTTGGTTCAAAAGGATGTGGATTCTATCCCTATACTAGGTAGAGCAACTGTTGACACTGCAGTGCAGCAAAAGGGGGGTGCTGTACTCCTGAGTGTGTCATCCTTCAGATGAGACATTAATCCAAGGCCTCACCTGCCTCAGATGGTGATAGCTCAGACAGATGTAAAAGGTCTCATGACAACTATCAAAAAAGAAAGAAAGTTCCCCAATGCCCAAGTCAAATTTCCCTTACTAGAATAAATCTCTCTTTGGGTCTCCCCTGTAATGAGGCCATTAGCCTAGTGGGAATAACCCAGTTAGCAAAAAAAATAATAAAAGTATATTTCAAATGTGACTTCCACTGCCCACCTCTGTGGTTAATCACTTCCTTCTTTAAAATAGCAAAGTATTTTTTTTTAAATGAATACACTTTGTAAAACATCGATTGCACTTTCCTTAGTGATATTGTAACAATGCTCATAAATGCTTTTATGGAGCAGTCACTTTCTGTTTTACTCACATAAAATGATTAGCATCTAGAGTATTTTGCAATATAAACCTCACTTTTTGTTCCACAGTCTTTCCAGGAGAAGTGTATTTTAGACTATAAACCATTTTCTCAAACCAAAGTCTCATTGCATACCATAATGTATAAACATAATTTACAATGACCACATTTTGATGTCCTTTTGTTCTCATTTTTATCATTAGAACCTTCAAATGTATAACCATTTCATTTCTTAAAGGATTTCTTTAAAGTCATCCCAACTCTATATAAAAATTTTGGGTCCTCACCCAATAACATGTATAGTTCTTTGTCAGTTCATTTTTACAACATTTTTAACATGAGTGGAATCAGTACTGAAGTACAAACACTTTCTCATAAATGTTCTCATTATTATTAGAATTTTTAATATTATAAATATTTAATGAATCATTGCTTTGTTCTTCTAATGGGTCAACACTGTCCCTTTCTAATCTGACGCCAGGCAATGGTGTGCACCTCCCCCATTCATTAAAAGCATTAGTACTAATATTATTAGCAAACTCATGAGAGTATCCTCTATCAAAAACATAGATTATAATTTCTATTTTTAATTTTAAATGAATAATTCCTTTTTTAAAATCATTCTTGCCTAATCTCAGAAAATGGCCTTTTACCAAACTATGTTTGTATGTAAAGGGATGATAACTTGCATACTGTAAGCAACCATTAGAGAAGGTGGACTTCTTATAAATATTTAATGCAAAAATCTGTTATCCTTAAAAAATTGTTACATCTAAATAATTAATTTTCACCAGATCTTGTTAATATGCGAAGCTGAGAAAATTAATTCACCAATTTATTTAATCAATAAACTCTCGTATCACAGTCTCTGAGTTTTTCCATAAAATAATATTGTCTAGATATCTTAAATATAATTTCCAACTGGTGACAAATCTCAAATTGAATAAAAAACGTATTTTCCCAGCTCCATATAACCATATATGCTTATATGGAGTACAGACAATGTTGTTGATGTTGCTTGTGATAATGTACAACAGGTATATAATGAGAGCAACGTTATTCCTTTGGCTGTCCATTTAGAATTCCCTCCCTCCACAGATTGGATATACTATTAAGTCATTCTGTGAGAACAAAAGGGATGGGCAACTGAGTACAGGACCGAGAAATGGGTTTATACCATGAATTTGTATCCAACCAAAGAGGCTTGAGGGCTGCAAAAAGAGAAAAAGGTGGGGGAAGGGGCTTTAGAAAATGAAAGACTAGGAAGACAAAGAGCAAACAAAAAGCATAAAGTTATAGAGAAATATCTTGTGTAAGCAAGGGATAAAACAAAAAAGGGCACACGGTATGTAACTGATGCAACCTGCAATAAACTGGGCATTTCTGGAAAGAACAAAGGATACACAATTGTTAAAAAGCAGTACATAAGATTAGTAACAGTGTTACAAGTCAAAGTGTATAAATACTATAGCTGATGTTGGTATTTAATAAAATGTTAACGTGGCAGATTAAGTAAATAACTCACTTTTTCCAAATGGACATACTGTAAAAATCAGCTAATATGGCAATTATAGATTAAAATAAAACTCTCTCTCCCTCAAACACACAAACACACACACACAGACACACAAACATACACATTTATCGACGTGCATTTATGTCTATACAGAAATACATATATACCTACTTAAACATATCTATCTATCTATCTATCTATCTATCTATCTATCTATCTATCTATCTATCTATCTAACTATCTGTATATCTACCTATGTTCCTTTTACTTGATGGAAAACTCATTTGATTGAAATAATTTATTGAGCACAAATGACCAAAACCTCATTTCACTGAAAACTCATTTCACTGAATCATAAATAGTAGAAAACATTCTGCATAACAAAATACAGGATACAAATAATGCTTTTGCAAGGGGCAAGACCCCTTGCACCCCCAACCCCAACCCTTAATCACATATACTAACTCCATGGTCACACAACCATGAAGAAAAGAAAAAAAATTCACACAGTAAATCAGTGCTGGTGGCACAAATACAAACATCTACAAAATCTTGGACTACAACATGATGGTTGCCACTCCTAAGCTAAAGATAATTTTCTACATTCACTTCTCCAGCAAGTCATATGATCAGAAATAACACCTTCATGCACTGCCTTTACATGTTTTCTATCAATTGTGATTCAGTCAAATGAGTTTTCAGATAAATAATTTTTCAGTCAAATGCTTTTGACCATTTATTTTTCAGTTAAATGAGTTTTTGATCAAATGATAGGATAGGTGCACTGCACTTAATAAGGTTGACTGTCTTTAAAGTCAACATTTGTTTTGATGACTCATTTTGGTTGACAAAACATCAATAATTGTGTGACATCGTTACAGTACCCAGTATCAAGGTTGTGGAATATTTCTTTTTCCTCAATACTATGTGATCTCAGAGTGAGAATATATAATTAGCGTGGAGTACAGGGAGGCCTACTTCTCTGCAAACGTCTTTTTTTTTTGCATGCTTCAAGGGTATGACTCAGAGCATGTGCAATAGTGTGTCTGTTGAGCAATATGTTTGTGCCAACATTAGTGATGTGGACATTTAGGTGTTTAGATTATTTAAGTATATATATATATATATATATATATATATATATATATATATATATATATATATATATATATATCTATAGACAGAATGTTGGACACACTGTCAAACTGCAGTTTGTTCAACAGTATGTTCAGGTGTGTAATGGGCCTGATTCCAAAAGATGTGGTCTCAGTATAAATAACTATTTACACTGGGTGCAGGCTGAGAGCAGGTCATTTAGAATCTGTCCCTAGTATAAGCCTATTTATACACAAGCCTTACACTGAAGTAAGACAATTACACTGAGAATAAGGCTTTCAGAATCAGGACAGACTTATACAGAGAGCAACTCTTTTGGAATCTGTCCCTATGAGTCGAGTACATTTAATGTTGATATTTGAAAATTTAAGTATCTGTATATTAGCTATGTGGATTGGGGGAGGAGAATTTGGGAGTGTTTTTGGAGACAGATTTAATAGGGAGGGTGTGTGTGTGCATGCAAGTATTTGTTGGCTAAGGGTTTGATTAATGGCTAGGTAAACGGCTACATTTAGTTGTGTAAATGTTTCTGAGAGAAAGTGTTTGTGGGTTAGGATAATGTATGGAGATAGTTTTAGTGGTATGTGTGTGTGTGTGCTTGTAAATGTTTTCAAGTGAGTGAGTATTTTCTGGTAAAGCATTAAGTTGTAAGATTGATATCCTATTGTATGTTTAAGGTTCATGCATGTGTGCATCCAAGCAAGTTGTACAGTTATACGTTTTTAGGGAAAGGGGTTTTCATAAATTAATGTGTAGAGTTAGGGTTAGGTGCATAGACAGTGTCAATGTTACAATTAGCATGCATGAATAAGGTGAGGCAGGGGGAGAAAGAGAGGCTCTTACAGACTCTAGTATTGTTTGAAAATAATTCAACACAAAACAAAATAAAATGTCCAGGTACCACAGTCATAAAATGAATAATCCACTTTATTGTAAAAATCACAGAAGCAACCACCATGAGCGCTTTCGTCTTAGCCATAAGACTTCCTCAGATGCTCCTTCCATGTGTTACCAATCTTTTATATAAAACACAATTAACATTAATTAAAATTTTAAAGAAACAGTATCAAAATATCACTTCCTTTCATCCTAGAAAAACTGTAAAGTAAAACATACAATGTACCTTTATTTTAAAAAAATGTTTATATATATGAATGTATGAATAATAAATCATATTCATACCAAATAAAAAAAACTTTTCCTAAAATGTTGTGGATATTAAATACTATATTAAACATAATGACTGTGATAATAAACCTCTATGTGCCCTGCCAAAATTCACACCAAAGATGCCTTCTGTGCTAAGACCGGTTTTACAGAGATGTATTCATTCAATCCAGGGGGTATGTTGGATTTTAACCTAAGTTGCCATTTCAGTTCTTTATTAAGCAACATATTCCTTAAATCACCACCCCCTGTATAGTTTCTAACTGTATCTATAATGCCAAATTTATATCCACTAAAGGACCCACATTGAATAGAATGTTTATACAAAACACTGGTCGCTTTTTTATTTTTGACATCATAGCAATGTTCATACATCCTGTCCTTAAATGCCCTCTCCGTTTTACCCACATAATATGCGGGGCATCCATTATATATGGCCAAATACACTAGCATCTTTGTGTGACAATTACCTTTACAAAATTTTACCATACTACCAAGCCCATTTTCCAACTGTACATGATTCTCCCTCAGGATATTAGAACATTGTTTGCAACTACCACAAGGAACTGTAGCCTTTCCATCATAATTCTTTTGAGATATAGAAGACTCAAATACTCTTTTAAAATTAGTACATGTCCTAAAAGAAAAGGAAGGTGCTTGACCAATAATTTCAAACAGTTCCTTGTTGGCTTTTAACATACTCCAGTTGTCCCTAATTATTTGCATAAAAGGTTCAGAGAAACCGTTATACTCTATAACACATGCCCTTTCATATTTATTTCCAGATAACGTCTTTGTGTTAAACATGCAATGTCTATTAACATTGTTGTTCTTTTCCCTATCTACCATAGGCCTTCCTAAAAGTGGTCTGTATTTTTGACCCCAACCCCTGTACACTTCGTCCAATACCCCATCAACAAATGTGTCTGAATATCCCCTCTCTGCAAACATAGATTTCAATTTCCTGAATTCATATTTTAGATCTTCATAGTCTGACGTCATATGGGCTAAGCGTACTGCTTGCCCTTTCACTAAGCTCCTTTTCATAAATGTGGGGTGATTACTAGAAAAATGTAAATAACTATTGCACCAAGTGGTTTTCCTATATATTTTGGACTTAAACCCGTTCCAAGTTTGAATTATAGTAGTGTCCAAATAATTAATAGATGTCTTATCCCATGTATATGTAAACCTGAAGAAGGGGGTACTGCCATTAATATACTGAACAAAGTTCTTCACACTGTCTTCTTCTCCTTCCCATAATACAAAAATGTCATCCAAAAATCGAACATAAAGACGAATGTTTTTCATATAATCACTTTGAAATACAAATCTATTCTCCCATTCCAACATAACTAAATTCACATAAAGCATGCTGCCCCCATTGTGACACCACTAATCTGCTGATAATATTCTCCCTGAAAGTGTATGTAATTATTGTCCAACACTACTTCCATTAACTCCAAAATAAGCTGTATTTTGGGCAAAGATGATAATTTGTAAACACTGTCACTGAAATATTTATACCCCTCCACTCTAGGTATACTAGTAAATAAATCAGTAACATCAATAGTAAGAAAACTTAAGTTTTCTTGCCATACCTCCTGAGTCAATTTGCTCAAAAATTCCCAGGAATCCTTTATTAGATGATTGGTGTTTGTTACTATTTCCTTCATCCAATAATCTATATAAACTGCAATGGGATGTGTTTTAGAGCCCTTGGCTGATACAATTGGCCTAAATGGAGGTTCCTTTATACTTTTATGTACCTTAGGTAGTCCGAAAATAATCGGAACTTTGGGATATCTTTGTTTTAAAAAATATAAAGTCTTGCTACTAATTCTGTTTTCTAACACATATTCCTCCAGCAGAGAATCAATCCTACCATATGCTATATTAATCTCATTCTTGGACACTGGTGAATATGTTTTTAAATCCATCAAGATGTTTGTGATAACATTGTTGTATTCCTCCATGCTGTACAAAATGGCACCCCCTCCTTTATCTGGTTTCATAATACGCATAGAACTGTCATTTTTTAATGTATTCAGCAAAGCCCTTTCTTCATTGCTTAAATTATCTTGTCCATAAATTCCTTTTTTATTTTTGTTAATGACACCATATGCCTCATATAACTCTTCAGTCACTTGTTTTTCAAAAGTCATAAGAACTGGATGTAGGGGGGGATTGATGGTACTACACCTAGTAGGACCTGTTTCACTTTCTGTCTCTATTGATTCATTGTTTCTGAAAACCATAGCTAGATTGAGCTTCCTTAAATATACTTTCAGATCAACTAGGGCATGAGCAATATCTCCTTCACTCGAAGATACAAATTTAAACCCCTTAGACAGTAATGAAAAATGTTCTTTTTTCAGGGTTGTGCCAATATAATTGTAAATTTTAAACCCATTATAATCAGCCACAATACCATCCGTGTCAGCCTCAAGGATTATTCCACTTCCATTCAGGCCCTTTTCCAACCCTTGTTGTTCTGCTATGGGGTTTGAGGGTGATGCTGACCCGAATCCATGTTGTACCTGTTTTTGTTGGCCAATCTTTCCGACCTTCTTGGAACATATGAGTTTTTTTGTTGTTGTTGTTGATCTGAGAAGGAATCAGATTCATCCAACCCTCTATAAACCTCATGTTTGAAAATAAACCAGTGGTACTGTTCTGTTTTGTTCGCTGCTGAGTGAGATATTTTTTTGATCTTTCTGTGAGTTTGAAACAAATAAATCTGACTGATATATATATATATATATATATATATATATATATATATATATATATATATATATATATATATATATATATATATATATATATATATATATAAAGATTACTATCAAAATCCTGACATTGAAAATAGTGAACTATATCACTGACATATATATTCAACCTCATGAATATTAATTAAGTCAGAACATCGACAAGCAACATCAACAAACTGTTTTGATGTTAATGTCAACAGTTGCTGCATTTATAGATGCTTCATGTCCCTAGACTGTGAAACGAGCAATGTAATCCATAAACTCCACCTGTAAATACATTCCCCATTTGAAATTCAAAACGTTACATTATGCACGTCCTGTTTTGTATGTTGTCATCCATTATAGGAAATCCATACACCAGTTGTAGAAGAAATCACCCATGAATAAAAAAACGCATACCAGAGTGCAATATAATGGAAACACATAGTAGTGGTACAAATACTAAACAAATAACTGTTGTTTGAGACTTTGAAAGCACACCAGAAACGCGTACATGTCATACGTTAATGTTATATGTCATACGTTAATGTCACCATAACATACATTTCAAAGACCCATTGGATATTACAAGCTGCAGTGCTTAGCTACCAGCTCCACAAAGCCACATGGAGTAAACTCATCCTGCTTCCCCAACAGTTTCAGGAAAACCTCTTCTCTATCAATAAGATATTGTCGTTTTGGTGATGAAGGCAAACAAGTCATAGCTCTTGCTCTAATGTCATCAATGTGATTTTGTTCTAGGCGTATAACATGTAATATATCTTGTAAAAATGATTGCTTTTTACCCAGCATACTACGCAATCTCCTATGCCATCCCTCTACACTATTCTGGGTATGTGGATACCCCAAAGTACATGTATGTGATGATTATAAAACGGTATATCTAATATGGGTGGAATACAATCTGTGGGGGCATTCCTCATCCCATACCTATGCGGTCTCCCTAATAAGTAGTTATTCTTAAAGAATTCACACAGGGGTTTATCGTAATCAGGCATATCATTCTCAATGCTATTAAAGGTTGGAATAATATCTTCTGTTGTGACAAAGGCTAATGACGGTATCTGCTTACACAATGATGTGAAATGTATGCCATTAAAAAACTCCACTGTTAGTCTTAGTTTTTGTACTTGACAACAAATAATTTGGCAGAAATGGAACCAACAAGCTGCAGCATGGGAATCAGGCAGATTGCGCATAATACTGTTTACTGATCCGTTCTCAAAATCATTAAGAACCATTGCCGGTTTCAACAGTAAGCCATGTTGTGCACAAATTTCTAGAACCAATTTCCAAAAGTAATCGTATGTCTCTTCAGATTTAGAGGTCAGCACACCATACACAGCAGGAATAGCCTTTCCCTTAATATTTCCTTGCAAATTACAGTGTATAGTATACCGTTGTTTACACTCTCGGGTGCTTAAAGGAAAAGTTCCATCTACTAAAATCACCTAACAAGAACATAGTGTAAGGAGATTGGACTCAGTTGTTATTATCACAGCTGGTGATGTACCATGAGCAGAATTACCCCAATGAATAATAAAGACACCTGCTCTAAGTGGCAACATGTCAGGGGTTTAATCTTTCAGTATCATTTGCTCAGATCTATATACTTCCCTAGCCTTCCTACTTTTCCTACGGACACTTTGTTTTAATGCATCTGTATTTGGTAAACGTGTCACTATATCTGTGGATGTACTGGCCATGGCTTCTGATACATATTTTGAAGGACCTACATGGTGCTTCATCTGTTGAGTCTGCATGTCTTAATAGTAGGCAGCACTTGTTCCTCCTCAAACTTGCCATTATTTGGACCGTAAAAGTGTCCAGTGGTTTTCAAAAGGAGTTCCCCATTACACACTGACTCACCCACACAACGCCTTTTACACCTATCTTTGCCTTTCCTAATGCAACACCAGTAGTTTTTGGTATCCCTAGTTTTTTTCCATATAGCACTGGTAAACATCCACGTTTAACATTTTTTCCCGTTCTGTGTTTGCGTGGTAACATACACAGATCCCACTTTACCGGCAATTGTATCGTGCATTTCAATTGTATTTATTACTTCTTACGTCTCCTAGGCAAAAGACAGTTAAGATACACCAGTTTTACTAAAATCTCTTTGCTTAATAGAAGTTTACATTGTTGTTCTGTTGTCACTTACCAATATATCTTGATAATTGATTGCGGTACTTATTTGTGCACTATTACTTTTCCAACTAGTTATTTGAAGTGCCACAAGTTCGTAATGTGCATAATACTATCGCCATCAGTTTAAATGAACGACATTGCATTGCCGACATTCTTAAAGGTGAAAATGCCTTATTTCTGATATTTTTAATGTCGACTGTTTGTTGGCATAAGCACTATCGGTCATACACATACAGAATATTTGACTGTCGGTTACATGATTTTCAGTGTTTTGACAGTAATCCATATATATATATATATATATATATATATATATATATATATATATATATAAATATATATATCTACAGATAGATATATATATATATATATATATATGGGTCTACTGTATAACTTCGAAAATACACTTCTTTGAAATTATACAGCAGACCCTGTGTTCTGCGAAAGTGCACTTACTCAAAAGTTCACTTCCACGAACACTGCTTCTGCGAACGTATCGCACCACAGTAGAGGACATTAGGGAAACATTCTATGTCCTCCACTGTGGTGCAATAGTCACAGACCTTAGGGTTAGGGCACTGGTCATGGTAAGGGGATAGCCCTACTAACTATCCCCTTACCATGACCCATGCCCTAACCCTAAGGTCCATGACTACTGCACTAAACTGCAGTACGTAGCCCATTCGCTGAAGCGGGTTTTACAAAAGAGCACGAGTAAGTGCACTTTCGTGTAACCCAGTGTCTACTGTGTAATTTCGAAGAAGTGTATTTTCGATGTTATACAGTAGACCCATATATATATATATATATATATATATATATATATATATATATATATATATATATATATATAGGTCTACTTTGTTTCATTGAAAGCTCATTTCACTGAATTTGAATTCACCCTGACCAAATCGCTGAAATTTCAAATTACTGTAAACTCATTTAACTGAATCTTGTTTCACTGAAGTGAAGTACTGGCACTGTGTAGAGTACTGTAAGGCAAGTAAAAGGAATATGCCCTTTTCTCCACTATAGTGCGATCCTGTAGTTAGTATATATAGTTAGGGAGGGGTGTGGGGCCACAGCCCCCCACACTGGGGGGAGTGGAGGATGTAGCCACTACACCTAGTTTGGTTTTATATTATATTTCACCAAAAGCTTCAAAACAATGTATTTTAAACCATAGACATTCATACTTGCAACATAATGACTAAGCCTTTCCAGAAAACAATATATACCCAAACTAAGTCAGGGGCTACGCCCCCCCATACCCCCCAATGTGGGGGACACACACCCCAAGCTATGTATACTAACTCCAGGAACGCATTACAATGGGGAAAAGGGCATATACCTTTTACTTGCCTTATAGTACTCTGAGTTTTCAGTAAATTGAGCTTTCAGCGATTTGGTCGGGATGAATTGAAATTCAGTGAAATGAGCTTTCAATGAAACAAAGTAGACCCATATATGTATAAATATATATATATATATATATATATATATATATATATATATATATACACATATGTGTGTGTATAGGTAGCTAGACATAGAAGGATATCGCTATCTATATATATATATATATATATATATATATATATATATATATATATATATATAAATGTATATATGTGTGTGTGTGTGTGTGTGTGTGTGTGTGTGTGTGTGTGTGTGTGTGTGCATGTGTGTGTGTGTGTGTGTGTGTGTGTGTGTGTGTGTGTGTGTGTGATCTTTGCATGGAACTTAAAAGAAAAAAAGTTCTGTATGCAGGATGAGAATGTGTGTTTAGAGATTAAAAAGGAAAACTGTGGTAGGAGCAACATCAATTAAGCAGTGTCCTGTTTAACCTAAAAATAAAATGTCAGGAAGTTCAAGCTGGGAGTGTGTTACTGGAGCAACAAATCAAAAGCCGAAAAACAATTTGCAGAATAAAATGTAAATGTGTGGTCACAGTGGTGAAGCAATCCACCAGTATAATATATATATCTGCATACACGCGTGCGCGCGCACACACACACACACACACACACACACACACACACACACACACACACACACACATACACATCTATATATATATATATATATATATATATATATATATATATGCGTTTATGTGTTTTATATAAATCTTTCTGTATCTACATCCCATTACATTAGACCTAAGCAATCTTATTTTAATATTCAGCTGATGAAGAGTTTGTTGTTTGACAGTAAATTTAAGTTGTCCTACATCTGCTTATGTGTGTGTGTGTGCGTGTGTGCGTGTGTGTGTGTGTGTGTGTGTGTGTGTGTGTGTGTGTGTGTGTGTGGTCAGGATTCATTACCCTGCCAGGTCCCCACTGAGTAACAGGACAGGTTCCAGCCCCCCTGCTGCCCTAAAGTGGATATCAGATCCAAAGTCATTACAACACTTATTTAACGTGTGCACGTGTGCTAGTTTAGATTGCTCTGAAACGTAGCCCTTCTATTATTGGTTCTTCTACAGTTTCAAGGAATACAAATGTATTTACTAATATTCTGAAGTATTTCTAATGTTCCATAACATTTGTCTTCTGATATGAATCTAATTTTTTACTTGTAAATTATTTCCTCTTTATTTCTGCTTACAGGTTCTGTTTTTAACCGACTTTTCAGATGACTGTTTCGCCGGTCTTTTATTTGCTAAAGTAAGTACAGAGATGTGCATCATCTGTGTACGACAAGGTTCTGCTAATAATTTTGTACTCCCAGTAAAGGTAAAACTGAAACATAATATTGGTCAGAATGGAAATACACAGTCTATTGCTGATGGCAGTGAATGACAGCTTCTGTCTTACCATTACATAATACATTTTACACAAACTAAAGTTATAGGACAATATGTTTATAGAGTTATTGCATCTGGTTTATTAAGGGATCTTCTCATTCCAGACCAAGTTGATATCAAAAGCTGTAGTACCTCATTGTGCATAGGAAAATACAGTAACGATGCAAAGAATATTAAAATTTAATGAGTCAAAGTAGCAGCCTTATATTCAGCCACAGTTCAGCATAATCTATCTGCTCATTTGTTTTTAGTTACATTACTTGTGATCCCATTTATTTTACCTCGTTATGATGAAATTCACTACCCTGACAGTTTTTTTTCACAATTATCACCATCTGTGATCTTCCCTGTGTACTGAAGAATCCAGCTTTCCCTTTTACGGCTAGGAGGGTGGCTTAATGGTTAAGGTGTTTGCCTTACAAACACAAGGTCCAGGGATTGAGTCTCAAGGGGGATCATTGGCTAGGCTTAAAATGGCTCGCAAGGGCAGTTAGCCTAGTACTAATCCATGAACCATGAACCAAGATGTCTACCACTATATAACTTGCTTTCATTTGTGAGATTTCTATGTGACATCAGATGGTCTTTTCCCAATACTGCTCAACCTCTTAGTACAGCCGAAAATAATGGAGGTACGAAAGACCAAAATCAGGACATCATTTAAATATTATTCTTATAAACTTAGAAAGTTGATAGAATAACATGTTTTGCAATAACAAACATTTTCTGAAGAATATGAAATCTGAACTTTAAGTGTATGTCATTACTCAGTGAATTCAGTCCTCAGCTATTTCCCAGAAAACCATAAATGTTATAGGAGACAGACCAACAATATGAGGCAAAATGTTGGACAGTTGAGAGATGTGCCCCCTTCTCCCATTTTTTCTTCATTTACCTGAACAAAAGCTAATTTCTTATTATAAGGGTAGTAGAAATGCTGCAATCACATTGGTTGTCACCACTTTGAAAGTTGTATGTAACAGTTATCAAAGACCTAGTCATACAGTAGAATGACTGGAATCCTCGGACAGAAAACTGCAACCATAAACCTAGCTATTACCTTTGTGCAGTGAGGAAAGCCTTTATATCAGCTCTGAAAATACAATGGCCATAGCTATAAATAGGAAAAGTGAGTAGGTCCAGTGGTGGAAGGATTGTGAAAATCTAACCTATGACACCTTTGACCAAGGTTCAAATACCATCTGCAGAGTCAGAGAGTCTGGGTTAAGGAAAAAGGGGTGAGTACTACCCTATCTCTTCATTTACCTTATGGTGAGGTATGTTAGATTAGGGACGCCAGTAGCATTCCCTTGTGGATACCATGGGCAATACTGACCCATTTTGTAACATAAAATAGGATACAGCAATAAGACATACTTTGGAAAACATTGCACATGGGAACAAGCAGCAAAGCTTTCATAGTAGTCATTTAATTTCAATGGATCTTTGGTTGGAATGGAAACAATGAATAAAATAACCATAGTTACAGCATTATCCCACTTGAATCTTAACTAGTCAGACCTTACTCCTTAAGGAAACAAGTCTCTTGTGATGAGTAACTAACCAGGAGCCTCAGAATCAAAAGACAGCCAGAGTGGGAACCAAAAATAACAATAAAGAATAGAAGAAGTGAATTAAATGTTGATTCATTACAAGCATTTTTCTTATATGAAATAATTATTAAGTTAAAGGATTAATCAGAGTTTGTAGTTATTATTATTATTATTATTATTATTATTATTGGTTGTGTCATCCTGTTTATTAGATAACTCTCTTTGGTTCACCAGACAGATGACATTTACTTAATGTCCTCCTTCTGCAATGCTTTATTTATTAGTCACATCTCTTCGGTTTACCATTGATATATAGCCGATGTTGTACTCAGACAGTAACAAAGACAAAAACCAGGAATGAAAAAAATAAAAAAAGTCTTAGTGCATTGCTATAGGCAAAATTGTGAAATGAGAAGTGGCACGCAGGACAGACTTGATTCAGAGACACGTACTGCCATTGCACAACTAGATGGAATTATACGGTTTACAGCAAATTGATATGAAAATAATCAACATTATGCTAAGGAAACCCCACTGTGAATGCAAATGAGGGTACACAATATGGCACAGCAATTCATGAATGCATAAAGAATTATCTGATCGGTCACAGTCAGCACTTTTTGATGAACATGGAAAGAGAGAGAGAGAGAGGTAGAGAGACCACACTACAATGATAAATTATGAACCTATGAACCTATAAAATGTAGCAGCTGTCTTAGCTGAGCAGCATATGTTAGAGGTTATTTCACAGGATCTGGAATTGGGTGCTCCATTGCTTTCCACTTTGCTGAAGGTTTAAAACTGATGCATGCAGTACTACACCCGGACTAAGTTCTACAGTGCATTATTGGCCATGCTGTACATCAGCTATAACCTACCCTTAAAGTAAAGCTGTAAGCGTAGGACATAGTAGTCATCATAGAGGAACTGTGACAGGAATCAGCAACAGACACTGTGTTGACATGGAGGTTACTAGGGATGTGGGAAGTGATGTATAATATGGCTGAGGGATTGGACTGAGCATAGTATGCTATGTAGGAAGGGATGATACATCCTGAGAAGGGTTGTTGTCCATCAGTACTATGCACATGCTCAGAATGTGAACCAGGAGGCAAGGATTTTGCAGATGTGGTTGCATTGTGTGTATGTGTGTGTGCAACACATGCCAGAAATGTGTACCATGGATGCCACTGTCCATGGTTTTATTCCCTGTAAAGAGTGGCACTGGTTCCAACACTCTTTGACAGGGAAAGTGGTAATCCACAAGACTGGGATATCTTGTCTGTGGCCAGTTCCCACCACCCATATATTAGTGTTCATTCTGTCACCACAGAAAGGACAACAGGAACTTTTCCATGGTAGTCAGGATGGTCTGTAACAGCAATCTCCCTCTTATGGCCATACTGTCCCACTCAGAGGTGTTGGGCTTCTTGCAGGCATGCAAGATTATGTTGGTAACCCTTCGCCAGACTTGATGAAATCACAGAGGTGCTACATTCAGATTCTACTTATGCACCTGGAAAAAGTCTTCTAGGTCCTTCTGCTTCCATCCATTCATTTGATGTCACATCATGACCTGTAAATGTGGACATAGACTTATTGTCAGTGAACAGCTATAATAAGTGAGTGGACCTATTATATATGCAGCACCTGCTGTGGCATACAAACACACACTTAAGTAGCGTTGCTACTACCATTAGGTGCACCCTTACCATAACACCATATCAGATGACAGGTTTACAGGTCCTTATATTGCTCCAGTAGGGCAGCATGGAGATGGAGCTTGTAGTGGCATGTGGTTTGTCAGCAAAGCATAGCCATCACCTACTCTACATATGTGTACCATCTTATCAGAAAACCCATGTTCTAATCCCACCTCACATTTCCACTATGTGCCATATGTGGTAGAAGGACATTGACAGTAAGTATTGCAACATGGTTTAATCAGTTCAGGGTCCTAGGCAGCAAGGCATTTCCCTGTGGTACATTTGGTTGGGGAAACATGGTTGAAGTGACATTCAACTGCAGAGACATATGGCTGCTGCAGATTTCCTCTGGGAAAACACAAGCATGCAATGAGATGCCCACAACTTCAGTGAACAAAAACATGTAGGCAGGGGAAGTAATGTGAGTTATACTTGGTATATAGCACATACTTGTGTAAATGCAATGTGTAAAAGAGTGCTACAGCATGAAGAAAATCCTGCATTCTACTGTAGTCACAGTTACGTTCAAATGTATATTTAGGTAATGTTCGCTAGATACTGTGAAGGTAGTAATAATCCACACACACTGATAATAAAAGTACTGCCCATCTTACACTGCATTCTTACTGCCACTGATATGCTCACTGTGCAACCTACTGGTGATGCCTGCCATACGACCTGCTGTATTTTGGTGCCTGTGGAGGCTAGGGACATTATTTCCCCCTGGTCATATGGTTATTGAAGCTGTTGTTTTCCTTCCTGCACCACAATGAAGCCCTTCCAAAATTAGCACCCCAAGAAGCCATGGCCACTTCACTGATTGCAATCCTGGGCAAAATGGTAGCAGAGTTACACTGATGCATGCTGCAAGTATCGTCTGACACACAGCTATAGGCTGTAGGGAAGTGCGACATTTCCCAGTGCTGCTGACAAACACATAGAGATGAATGTTGTGCCAGAGGGGTGCTCGAAGTATGAAGACTAATTGATTTATATGTATAGACCCTGTACAACCCACACACCTTTTCAAAGTTACATTATAATGACCTTTGTGGCAGCAAGGCTAATTAATACACATGCATTCCTGCAGGGTTCACTGACACCCTCGTGCATGTGTAATGTACTTTGTGGTCATTTATGCATGTTTAGTCAGACAGGAGTCTCATTGTGCATCTTTGGTTTGGTACACAGTGCATAAAATGTGTAATTCAGATACATTAACCCTTATCTGCCTTGTTATACAATTAGCAGTGCTATGAGATTTGAAACTGCACAGTGAAGACAGTTTCAGCCACTGCAATGCTCTGCACAGAACAGAAATTTGTGAAGAGTAAAACAGAAATATTGGATGTAGTGGAATTCTGCACAGTGAGGAAGGACAATCCTATAGCTGCTGTGGTAAGTCTAGAAGGGACAGTGACATGCAGGGAGAACGAGTGGAAAGCAAACTGTTGAAATGTCACTTTTCAGCCACCACCGAGGCCAAATAGCCACTAACATTACAGAACAATCAACAGATGTCATCATCAAAAAAGTTGATATTTTTGTAGTAGGTGTACTAATGAACAACAAGTGGTTAACATTTCTTAACTTGTTAGTGTGTTTTATTTATAATTAACATAGCATACCATGAAAACATTTGAATACGTTTGTATATTTCTGAATGCAGCAACTGTAATAATTGATAATATAGATAAATGTAAAACACAGATTCCTTTATAGTCGTATTAAGAATTATTATACATTAATAATTATATATTTTTTCTGATAGGTTTTATCTTCTTAGTTTTCCAATTTTCTGAAATATGAGTATATTTCCATTGATTTCTGGCCTCCAGTATAACTACTATTTCCAGCATTTACTTGTTTTGACGTTTCTATCAATAATAGAGTAGAATCAGTTTACAGTAATATATTGGGAGTACAGGGCACTCTGACATATTCTGAATGCCAGCCCACTTCTCAGATGGATTGCTATTTGTTTTCTTCTAATAAATGTCTTTTGAGCTGCTGTTCAGGTGTCCAACTGCTATAATACTATGAGGGAGAGTACTTTGAGTATTTCTGTTTGCTTAGGTCAGTTTTCTGAAGGCTTTTTAATTGGTCGATAATTTGAACTAGAGTCTTACAAGTTGCATGCTGTCTTTATGACAGTCTGAATGAGTAGTAGTGTAATTTAATAACTAATTTGTTGTATTTTAGAATTGATCATTAGCTCTCATGAGTAGTATGAATATTAGTATACTTAGAAATGTAACTACTGTTGTGACTTGCAGCTATCTGGTTTGATTTAACATAATATAGTGGAGTTCTTTATTATTTGCTTGATGCAAGAATGTACGAATTTTGTTTTTAATGGATTGTATAAGGTCATTATCCTTCAGATGAGACATTAAACTGAGGTCCTTGAGGTGGTGGTGGCTCAGATGGATGTAAAAGATCCCATGGTAGCCTTCTAAATGAGCAGAGGAAGTTCCATGATGTCCTGGCCAAGTTTTCCCTAGTAGTAGAAAAAGCAACTCGGGTGTCTCCTGAAATGAAGTTACTAGCTTAATGGCATTAACCCAGTCAACAAATGAAAAATAAAAAATAACATATATTTATAACAGAATAATACTGGTTCGTTTGTTTTTCAAGCCTGGGAATTGGAATTGTTTTTGAAATAGCTTGTGTAATTTATTTGCCAGATGTAAAGTTGGAGTAGGGTTCTGACATTGATAACAAAAACTGATTTTAATTTGCATCTGTTTCTTCAGCTCTTATTGCAGAATATTACATTCACAGTGCTTACTGTGTGACCTAATTTTAAAGCACTGTGTCCATGTCTCATAAAAGTATGATCTTTGCCCCAATGTTATATTTAACAAAACATTAATGTTGCAGTGTGT
This sequence comes from Protopterus annectens, assembly GCF_019279795.1. NCBI lineage: Eukaryota > Metazoa > Chordata > Ceratodontiformes > Protopteridae > Protopterus > Protopterus annectens. The sequence continues at coordinate 857,898,940 of NC_056741.1, read as the reverse complement.
TGCTGCTTGTACCTTTGATGTTACAGTACACCACTGCTATATTTTTTCACGTTTGACTTCACTTGCAGAACAATTTATTTTGAATGTCTGTTTATTATTATTATTACTTTTTATTTCTTTCTGTGATCCTTCTGTATTGCCATGGGTCTTTGGAAGTGAAAAAGACCATTTGTAGTTAATAAAAACAAATCTGGTGTTTCAGTTTTCCTATTGCCAGGTATCATCTATGGTCTTTTGGAATTCTTTCAGAATTATTCTCCAAATTATCAGACACTACTTTTGAGATCACTTATCCATTCTAGGACTAGCCAAAGAACTTTGACTACTTCCAGCACGCTGTCCTCACCCTCTGAATTTTAAATGACAAATATATTGTCATTGTTTGTTTTTTGGACTATTTTGCATTATCCCATTACATCTGTTGTTTTTCAGTCTTTAGAAATATATTTACCATGGGGCTATTCAGATAACTGTAAACAAATCATCCATGAAAACTGGCAATTCAGTGAAAGAGAACTGTAGTACTTTTTCCTAACACCACCATCATAAAGCCATCTGTTTGGACGATTGCAGTCTCTGTCATTTTAATGCTCCTCAGTGACTATCAGTGAACGTGATGGGAACTACAGGCCAATTATTATTAAAAATGATCTACATATGCAACTAGATACAGTGATTTCATGTTATGACAATAGCTAACATGGTGCAGTCTAGACCTACATACCTAAATATTTCCTGTTTTGTGACAGTTACCCCACAAAAATAACTAAGGTCTAGTACTAAAGCTATAGTGGCTTTGCCCCAAGGGCAAATGGGGTTATCACAATAAAGCAAAATACACTGCTACTGTAGGTTGTCTTATATCATTCTAGAACACTGGATGTCCTTGAAAGTACTCATAAGGTATTTTATTACAGTTTATTTTCACCACATTTACATTTTCAGAAGCTTCTGTTAACACTGGCATCCAAACTAAAAGTTCAAAAGCCAGTATCTAAAGGAAAAAACAACAACTATACAAATGGACAAGTGACCAAGTTAACTATGTCATTTTTAATCTAAATAAAAATGATCACTGGTTAATTTGCACATTATATTGTTTTAGTTTGTTGATCTTATATTTCCTTTGCTGGACCTGTATTGTTTTCAGGATCTAGGAAATCTAAGTGATCTGAGAATTCTGGGTGTGCCATCTTCTCATTAGGCCAACTTTTGATCTGGCTTACCTTTGGACAAAAAGCACCAACTCTCGTGGTTCACAGTTTCTACATGAAATACATTTAGACATTGAAAAAGTTGGGGGTTATTATTATATACCTCATGTGTATTTCATTGGATTTGAGAAAGTTAGAAGGATATTCTGCCTGACTTCAGTAAAGGTGTGGCACAGTTTGCTGCCGAAAGATCTCTAGTATGTGCTGGTGATAGTTGACAAGTTAGGGCTACTTGTCAAGACTGATATATATATATATCTATATATATATATATATATATATATATATATATATATGTATACACACACACACACACACACACATATATATATATAAATATATATATATATATATATATATATATATATATATATTAACATTACTATTTTATATATATATGTATATATATATATATATATATATATATATATATATATATCGCTCCCCACCCTGCCCCCTATTCCCTCCTGCCCCCAGTGGTCCCACCTTTATTACACTCACAAACCCCTCCCATCTTTCCAATAGCCAACCACAGCACTAACCCAACACTACTTCAACCATCTTCCCAGTACTACTATCACACCTCCTCAACTAACATGTACAAGTATACCTTACCTATGCTCACTGCATGCACTCTTCTTGCATATCTTACATCTTACCAAAGCTCTATCATTCCCCCACTCAACCACTACCACTGTACTACTACTCACATCACCACTCATGTCTCACCCTCACTCAGCTCCCCTCCCCACCAACTCAAGAACCATCCCTATGTACCCCTCACATATTCTACCAACTATATTACTCAAACATAAAGCATCCCTACAACTTAACATAGTAACCCTCCCACCATACCTATTACCCACAGAGCACAATCATAAAGTTTCCCTTATAAACAAACACATTCAAAAACTGAGAAAACTAATAACCTCATGCATATCAAAACTAGCCCTAAGTGGAGACATCCACCCCAACCCTGGCCCTACCATCTCCAACATCAATCCTCATAATCAGACTAGAAACCACAACTTCTCCCATATTACAGCCAATAGAAAGGCAAGTGACTTCCTTCTACTAAGCCTAAATATTAGAAGCATATCCAATAAAGTCCATGAACTCCATGCCACCTTACACTTGTACTCCCCAGATATAGTCATCCTGACAGAAACCTGGCTAAAACCTCACATTACCAGTGAGCAAATACTCCCTACAGGTTATGGCATACTAAGAGTAGACCGGCTAAACAAGAAAGGAGGCGGTGTAGCTATAATATTTAAACAACATCTGAACATCCAGATCTTAAAATCATCAGCTCTCAAATAGGCAATGAAGAAATAATATATACCAACCTCAAAATAAACCAAAACAAAACCATCAACATAATTGGATTCTACTTCCCACCTGGCCAAAACATCCCTCCACTGGAAAACTTCCTCAGCTGGTCTACCCACCATCTCCCCCAAGAAACTATCATTTTAGGTGATTTCAATATTGATTGGTAATCCTGTTCTGTCAACCATCCAACCCATCATGTAAACCTTCATGGCTTCACCCAACTAGTCCAGTCGCCAGCCAGGATAAATAAAAACTCCAGCAAGCACACTACCCTGGATTGGATACTAGTCAGTAAGAGCCCCCAGTCATATATAACAGGCTGCTTATCAGATAGCCTCGGTGATCACTCCCCAACATTCCTACTCAAAAAATACCTATACCAAGCTAAACCTGTCATATACCGTCAAATACATAAAAAACTAAACTTTAACCCACTCACATTCATCTCATCCCTCAAAGAATGTAACTGGCATCCTCTAAAGTACCTCAGTCTTGATGACGCTGTTGAATTTTTTAATACTACCTTCCTGAGCATCCTTAATTACCATGCCCCCATAAGACTTTCCAGAATCAAAGCACAACCCTCCCCATGGCTTCAGAAAACCACTAAGTCAGAAATGAAAAACAGGGATAAAGCCTGGGAGCACTGACTCAAAACCAAAACCCCCTCAACTAGACAGAAATTCCTAGAACTATGCAATAGAGTCAAAAAGCTAATAAAACAGGACAAATTCCAGTACTACTAGTCTGCCCTAGACTCCTCACAACACAGTCCCAAACAATTCTGGTCCTCCATAAACTCCATCCTCCACCCAGGTAAAGTCAGTACCCCTCCTCCTAACATCCCTCACTCCTCAGAAAATATTGGTACCTCATTCAACACACACTTCACACAAACCATACTATTACTAGCTAAAAAACACAACCCCCCTCCCCTCCAACCCACACCTTCACCTAATAAACTCCCCACTGCCTTCTCTTTTTCTCCTGTACCTACCTCCAACATAAAAAAAACTCTTAACTAAACTTAAGCCCACCAAATTAGCAATAGACAATCTCCCAAGTGAATACCTACAAATCGCAGCTGATGCTCTGGCCTACCCAGTATCCATCTTGATTAACCGATCTCTGTCAGAAAGTTACGTTCCCACACTGTGGAAAGTATGACATATAATTCCCCTCCACAAAGGCAGACCCTCCACAGAACTAACCAATTACCTCCCCATAGCTATTCTCTCTCCAGTCTCCAAAATACAAGAGAGATGCATACACTCTCAGGTCTCAAACTACCTCCTTACTAACAACCTCCTTTCCAATACTCAGCATGGCTTCCGACCAAACCATAGCACCACCACTGCCTTGCTCTCCTTTACTAACACTATCCTTCAGCATAAAAACAATGGCTATCTCTCCTCTGCTACTTTCATAGATTATCTAAAGCATTTGACATGGTCCCACACAAACAACTTATCTCTGTCCTCAATAACCTATCCTGCTCACAATCTGTCATCGACTGGTTTCAGAGTTACCTGTTTGACCGCCAACAATCCACTGTATGGCAGAATGACATATCTCCCCAACTACCTGTCTCCATAGGGGTTCCCCAAGGATCCATCCTTGGACCCCCACTCTTCTTTGTTTTCACCAATAATCTAGCCTCTGCCACCAAACATGGCACACTCATACAATACGCAAATGACTCAACCATCCTCTGCTCAGCCCAGTCCCTACCCAAACTGCAAAAAGTCACACAGGAAGCCTTTTCCTCTGTTGAAATTTGGTTATCCGATGCCCAATTAATACTCAACCAAAACAAAACTAAACTACTCATCTTCGAACCCACCATACATATTCAAAACAACTCTCACTTTAACATCACAGCAAAAGACAAGACCACTATATACCCAACTGAACACACCAAATTGTTAGGAGTGGAAATAGACAATAAACTAAAATTTGACATTCACATATCCATGACCATAAAAAAGTCCACAAAAAACTAGGAGCGTTATACAGAAATAAGCAACTTCTCACCAAAGCAGCAAAGATTTCAATAGCAAATGCCCACCTTATCTCCACCCTACTTTATGCCTCTCCAATATATACCAACCTAAGGCAATGTGATCTAAACAGGCTAGAGACCTGCTACAACAAAATTGCCAAATTTACCACATGGGCATCCTACCGTAGTCACCACTGCCTCTCACTTGCTGAACTGGGCTGGCTTGAACTCCCTCACCTCCTTCAATGGCATCAACTCTCACTCGTCCACAAACTAGAAAACCATCCAGTAAATGTCCCATCCCTCCAGAATCTAATCCAACCCTATCGCACCACCAGACCACTAAGATCCAGCAACAAAAATCACTTGCAGATCACTAAAGCCAATAACTCTTCTGGTGAAGTACTATTCTCTTGCACCATAGCCAAATTATGTTACTCCCTCCCACCCACAATTACCTCCATACCATCATGCACCCACTTCAAAACTTTATTAAAAGCACACCTAAAAATGTGCTGGCTATGGCCTTGCAGCTCCCACTCTAATATCACCCACCCCATCCAACCACTACCTTTCTTTCCACTCCACTATCTACCTTGATTATAGCAAGCTCAGATGCTCATAAGCCTAGTACTTATTATACAGCAGGAACTTCTTATTGTAACATTTGTTAATGTCTGTTATGTACTTCACAGATAAAGATTCTAGTTGTCTACTGATGTACTATGTTCTTCATCTGCAAATATGTTGTAAGTAATTGCTATGTAAATTGTTAATCTCTATGTAATCCAATGTAACTACTGTCTGTTTATGTTAACTGTGGAGCTTTTCTCCCCGGGCCTCTGCTGAAAATGGACCTATGTCCAGTCGGACACTCCCGGTCAACAAATATAAATAAATAAATATATATATATATATATAAATATATATATATATAAATATTAACATTACTATTAGTTATAAGTCTCTTTATTATTTAAATCCTCTCTCGGCTGGGGTGCCTTCTGTGCAGAGTCTGCATGTCCTCCCTGTGGTCGCGTAGGCTTCCTCCGGGTGCTCTGGTTTCCTCCCACATCCCAAAGACATGCTGTGGGTGGATTGGACACTCTAAATTGGCCCTAGGTGTGAGTGTGTGTGCCTTCTGTGGAAGGTTGGGCACAAGGCTGGCAACTCGACACAGTAAAACTCTACTGCCAATCATGAGCTGACAGGTGATCCGCTGTGGTGACCCCTAACCGGGAAATCCGAAAGAAGAAGAAGAAAAATAATTATTTAAATCCTCTCAAACATTATTTTCTAACATACAGAGTAATGTGCATGTGGAAGATATATATTAACATGTTTAACTAATCCACTTAATTTATATATACTTTCTATAAATAATTTCAAGTAATCTGTTTTTATTGTTTTGTTATTCTATCTGGTAAATGTAGTTGTATGTGATGAGATTTATCTATGTGCAGTGGGTATTGTGTTGAGTGGTTTTGGCTGCATGAAAATCACTTATATACATTACTTCACTTTCTTTTAATAAGTTTAACTTGTGTGGTGTTTGTACATTACTTGGGCTTTTATTCAGGGAATTAGAGATGTTATTGACTATCCATACATTTATTGACATAAATCTTAAGACAATAAAAAAAGTAGTGCTTGTTCTTATTAAAAGTAGAAAAAAACGCTTTCTGTTTAACTCACGAGAATTAAATGGGGATGTGAGTCTTTTTTTACAGTAATTTTTCAGTCCCTTTTTCTGCCTAGTGTTAGTTAAATTGTTTAGAATTTTTTTCACATACCTTGAGCTGTTTTTTAATTTATAACAGTCTAGAGTCCATGTTCAAGCTGCCTGTGCTCCAGGAAATGCATTTTGAATTCTAACACTTATTTATAGGAAGTTTTACAGCAGAAACACAAAAACAGAACATTTAAAATGAATCTAGTTAATGTTAAAACATATCCATGTAGTTTTTGTGCTCATTATCTTTTTAAAAAGTGGAATACTGAAAAGAAGAAAAAGAAAGAAGACTGCAGTGGGAAGAAAAAAAGAAGACATCTGCAGATTTAGACACCTGGTACTAATTTCTGTTTAGTGACATCTTGTGGTCATCCTAATTATAGTGAAGTGAAAGTTGTATCCTTTATATAAGCAAAGTATAAATATAATATACTCATGCAGCAGATCATCACAGTACAGAGGAATACGTCATTTATAGTAATGAAAATGCATGTTTAAAACAAAAAAAAAAAATAATATAACTAATAATAATGAATTAGACAGATGCTACTATGCAGAATACTTGTGATAAACAAAGAAATACCTATTACAGTAATGGAATTTCCTCTACACTTTCTCTGGCTCTGTAACATGCTACCTGTTACATTTTACACAGAAATATGTACACAGACTCAGACTGGATTTTTGATTATTCAGTCTAAACATTTCAGGACTTAGCATAGTGAGTCCTGATATTTTAAAAAGTTACTTTCCTTAACTGATCTATTATTGTCACTGACTTAATATATTGTTTCATATCCACATTTCATTTATGCAGGTAAAAGCCATTAACTTCCTTGCTAGCTATGTCTTATATTTCTAAAATGTTGTAACTTTTGCATTGTTCAAGGGCTATCTGGTATTTTCTGCTTTGGCTCCCTCTGAATACAGATTCTTCACAAGAATATATAGCTTAATTAAATAAGGTCTAATAAGTAAAATAACTGATCTGATTTTTGCAACAGACAATGCCCCATCTAAAGGTTTAATCTCATAAAAAATATAACAAGCACATAGACCATGGGTGATCTACAGATAATGAAAGACCTGAGACATAATACCAAGAGGTAGTTAACCATCAGGACTGTTTGTGGAATACAGAAAACACAAATGCATAGAATCAATGAAGCTGATAGCATAGTAATTAGAGAATGACAGGTGACTTGCATAACAGCTGGTAGTGCATGAAAATATTGTTAAAGAGAGCTATTAATCATCTAAAAGTTGATGAGATATAGATTAAGCATCCATAGTTAAATAAATGATGCTACATTGCAATTCTATATACAGAAGGACATTCACATGCAAAATACATTCAAATTGAAATACATATTTACACAGACCACACTTTTCTATTCATAAGTAAGGGGGTCTAGAGATGTATTTACAGAAGGTATAACTAACTACCTACAAAAGCTAAATACCCCCATAACCATTCCATATTACTTCAGTGTACAGTTGCTACAATGCTTTCCTTGAAATACAATTGTGAAATTTAACACCTGGTATGATGCCCAAAAGAGCTGTGCAATGCAACAAAACTGCAAGGTTAAACACAGGAAACATTTCCTTACTAAAATGTAAATAAAACAAACATGGAGAAAGCTAGTATATCTTATATGAGACAACATATTGTTCATGCCTCTGCTATAAATTGTTTTTATACAGAATGATTTTTTACAGACATTTGACAGAAAACTGTTAACAGTGATTATAAACTTGCTCTGAGATAAATAAATGTATTTTGACTTTTCTATAGATATTGATTTGCAAATAACACCATTTATATATATATTACTGTACTTATACTTTAATATAAGCTGTTGTCTTCTGTGCTATATAAAACAGTTTAGAGGAGAAGATTCTTAAAACACCTCAGTATGCTCACCAGTTGTTGCTTTAATTACTCAGAGTTACTTCACTAATTATTGGAAAATAATATTAATGAGCAGATTTAACTCTTTAAAATGTTCTGCATTTGTTAGGGAAATATGTAATTTTATTTTATACTAAACTGACTTTTAAATAATGTCAAGCATTTTTCATCTCCCATTGGTACGATGAATACAAAACTTTGATCTGCACATTTCAGAATGTGGCAATAAAAAGTACTATAAGCAAATTTGTGAATACATGTTGCTTAAAATATAATCATAAAATAATGTTTCCTATACAGAACTTAGATATGATATTAAATGTATATTCCAAGCACTAGAGATATGGATAGTAACATACATACATTCATAATATAAACATTCAATTAAAAACACTCACTCATTTGTATATTTACTCTCATGTCTAGCTACATAGAACATATTCACTCTTTTAAATGTTACTATCCATATTAAGCTCCTACTCATAATTTGCAAACACATACACAAAGTTATATGCATGCACATCCATGAAAATATATTATACATATACAAGCCCATACAATATACACAAATCAGTATTTTTAAATTATGCCACCTGTTAGTTATACTTCTGTATTCTGAATTTTACTTTTACCTTTTCACTGTTTTTAAATGAGTTTTAAAAGTTCAAAGACATGCTGTGGGTGGATTAGACACTCTAAATTGGCCCTAGGTGTGAGTGTGTGTGCCTTCTGTGGAAGGTTGGGCTGGCAACCCGACACCGTAAAACTCTACTGCCAATCATGAGCGTACAGGTGATCCGCTATGGTGACCCCTAACCGGGAAAAAGCCGAAAGAAGAAGATGCTACATGATCTTGATATGTATTGGTGTTATGATGTCTATAGGTTAATATGTTATAGGTGTTGTCAGTTTTATTTATTTCCTCCATATAAATGCTTAAATACTAGGCTGTTTATAGTACTTTATATAGTAGGATTAATTAGAAGAAATGACTATATAAATGTCTTGATCAAGCAGAGAAATTTGAAATGCATTATTTCTGGGATATTTTTGATATATTCAGAAATACATAATATCATACCTTATACCATTCTTTATTAACATTTCCAACTTTATATTTCTATGGTCTTAAATATTAATATTTCTCTAATTAATACTTTAGATTGTTTTTCCTTTTAACATGACTTGAGTGTGCTCTAAATAGTTATAATTAACAATATTGTTTTAAATTAAGAAGCAGTAGCAACTGTTTAGCTTGGTGACATTAAGATGGGTTGTTTGGTATGTGATTTGTATGATTATATCATCAAATGAGGGAAATTTTGTTCCATGATGGGAGGTTTGAATGTATATAAGTTTGAAATTTTGCTTTTGTTTTTTTTTTTGTACCTGTCCATAATAAAAATTATTAGTACTTGGGTATTATATTTTAAGCTAAATCATCATAAATCAATGCATTTACATGTTCTTATGAATGTAAATATATAATTACCTCTCATTAAAAATCAATGGGCTTAATACTCATTTGAAGAGTAGTAGCTTAAACAAATATTTAAAATTGCATAAAGCTCACATAAGTTTCTTGCAAGAAACACATGTGTTATCTGAAGATGTAGATAGAATGATGTTAAAAGATTATTGAATTCTTGTGAGCTCTCATTTTAAATCAAAAAGGGAGGCACTTGTATTCTTTGGATAAATTCATTACCTATGCTTAAAATATTAAATACCTATTCAGATAAAAATAGCACGCTGGGTTTAGTAGTAGTAGAAATCGACATAAAAACTTATATTTTTGTGAATTCTTACTGAATACCTGGAACTGGAGCCAAAGTTGCTAAGAAATATTTGGATATTATAATCTTACATACAAAAGGTGAATTGATTATTGCAGGAAACTTTAACTCCATTCTTTCTAGTAAAGACATAATTACTGATAAAGTTTATAGGCTGTCCTCAGTAGCTGAATGCTTAGATCATTTTATTAATTTTCAACATTTGAGAAATACCTATGATAATAAATCAATTAACTATCTTAACTTTATACATTATTCATGTAGATTTGGCACATAGACACACATTGATAAAATGTTTACTTCTAGTAGTTTATTTACTAAAATTGAAGATGTATTGATAATTTCTTGCTATTATATTAGTGGTAACATTAAATCCAAGTAATTTAATTTACTATCAGAGAATCCCTGCTTATACAGTAAAATTAAAATACTTTAAGGAATGGTGTGTAAAAGAAATAGATCAATACATTGAAATTTATAATGGAGAAGTTTCAGAAGTAATTCTTTGGGATTCTTTAAAAGGTTATCTATATGGAAGAATTAAAAATTGGTACATATGTAAAAAAAAAAAAGGAGTAGGATAAGGAGTTAATGCCTTTGCAGTCTAATATAGATAAACCGAAATCTAATTTAAAACCTTGTGACAAATAGACAGATGCTGAGATGAAAATATTAAATTAGAAATATCTTGATGTACTTCATATATCAATACATCTGTAAAAATTAAAATTGCAAACTTACTCAATGAACCCAAAAGGCTTACACAGATTGGCTATTAGATCTGAGAAAAAAATAAATACTAATCATGTTAAAGAAATAATTTTCAAACAAGGTGATAAAAAGTGAGTCATTTAAATACTTACTAGAATGCTTTAGGAAATATTATGAAAAAATAACAAAAAGACAGATTTAGAAATCAGCTTTGTAACCAATGATTTTATGAAAGGCGGCATGATGCTAGCTATGAAAACAGAATTGCAGCAGATAGTAAAGTCAACCACAAGGCCTTCTGTAGTTATGAAAATAATCTCCACAGCAATACCCAGATTTGCTCTGAGCTACTGCACAATAGTGCCTCCTATACCGAGTCAGCAGATATTACCAATATACTGGCCGACAGGTTCAGGGCCAACTTTATCCCTCACTCTCCCACCAAAGGACTAATCACAATACCAGTAGATTGCCAGGCACCCAGTATTACTGCTGCATAGATTAAAACAGCACTGTCCAAGGCCAAGAATACAGCTTCTATGGAACCTGACAATATCCCTAGCTGTGTTCTACATGAACTACAGAGTGAGCTGTCACCTCATCTGTGTGCTCTGTTCAGTCACAGCCTCATCTCATGCTTTGTCCCTACCAAATGGTGCACTGCTACAGTCATCCCTCACCACAAAGGAGGAGCGACTACAGACCCTGGGAATTATTGCCCCATTAGCCCGAGTCTGATATGCAAAGCTGTAGAACACATCATCATGGACCTAATAAACAAAGATATAGGGAATCTCCAAACTCTAGACCCCACACAGTCTGGTTTTGTGAAGGGGTAGATCATGCCTGCTCAACCCGGTCGACTTTTTTGAATCAGTCACCAGAGCTGTGGATGAAGGCAAGGTGGTTCATACAGCCTACCTTGATCTGGCCAAGGCCTTTGATACCATTCTCCACTCAGGAATCACAGAAAATATCACTAAACTAGGCATCAACCCCTATATCACTAGGTGGGTTGCAAACTGGCTCACAGCTAGAACCCACAGTGTGAAAGTAGCTGACTCCAAGTCAGACTGCCAACCTATCATGAGTGGAGTCCCACAGGGTTTGGTCCTGGGTCCTCTCCTGTTTGGTGTCTACTTCTCTGAAGTCCAGGCCAACATGAAGGGACTCTGGCAACAAAGTTCGCAGGTGATTGCAAGTTGGGAGCTATTATTAATTCCCTAAGTGATGCTGACATCCTACAGAAAAGCCTCACTGAGACCAATGACCGGTGTCAGAACCATGGCTTTAAGCTCAATGCCAAAAAATGTGCCGTCATCCACTTTGGGAAAAACCTGGTTCCCATGAATTACCACATTGATGGTAGTCCACTGAACACAGAAGGAGTTATAAGAGATCTGGACACACAGGTTGACAGCAACCTCTCTTTTGATCACCACATTGCCACTGTGGTCAGAAAGTCCTTCCATGTGGCACATCTCATTAGTAAGGGTTTTGCATCCAGGAAGAAAGAGGTCATTGTCTCCCTCTACTCTTCCCTCATTAGGCCAATCATCGAGTACAATGCCCCATTTGGCATGTACCTCACTAGACATGTGCAACAACTGGAGAGGCTGCAAAAGTACCTCACAAAGAGGATCCTAGGCCTTAAACACTTGTCCTATATGGACAGACTCAAAAAACGTCAACTATTCTCTGTCTCATATTGCCTACTTAGAGGCAATCTCTGCTTGACTTACAAATCCATATCGTATCCAGCTGTGTTAGAAATGCTACAGCTAAAGAAATCCCAATCCCTCCAAACCACACACTCCAGAGACCTCAACCTCAATACCACAATCAACAGAACAAGTTGGAGGGACAGGTCCATAACCCAGAGACTGGCCATGCCATGGAAAAGACTTCCCTTACATGTCAAACAGAGCACTTCACTGGCCCTCTTCATGAGAAATCTTGATGAGTAGATGGCAATAGAAAATTCATCCTGAGGATCACTTCAGTGGCTCTACTTGACAGAGGCACTGAGAACTAAGCTCAGGGGGCATGATGCCAGGGTAATCCTATTGGCTAGGTTTGTAAAGGCTCAAAAGCCATTAGCCTAGTACACACCTATGGGCCTATGAACCTACAAAAGAAAAAAGATCAAAAATTGCTAAGTCATTCTCTTTTAAGGATTTAAAATGTCAAATTAATAATATTAAACCAAATAAAGCCCCTGGTCTTGATGGTATAATTTCAGAATTATACAAATCATTTCTAGAGAATATTTTAAATATCCTAATAAAATATTTGAACAAGTTAAACATATGTCAACCATCTTATTACCTTTAAGATTTGGGTAATATTTCATACTATTCTGGGTCTTTAGTAGTGGCATAGAGGATGGATATCTTGTGTATAACTGGCAAAATTACAGAGTTTGAATCTTTTTAAGTGCCTTTAATGCATGCTGTATAGAGAGTTATCCCATGTGTCTAGTGTTCCCCCAATGCTCATTTTTCATGATGTTCTATTAATTAAGTGACTTTAAACATACTGTGAAAAAAGTTATTCCTGTTGTCTAGTGATCCCACTATCTTGGAAATATAATTAAATCTAGTGTAAAAGACTTGAGAACAGCACATTTTTGTAATTTAATAAACACTGTTACTAAAATAATTATTAATTCAATTTTTTTACAATGGAAAATAGACTTACTTAATAAAAATATAATCACCAAAATACCTTTCTATCTACAATCACTAATTATTCTCCCTCCTTAAAAAAATCTTTAAGGAATTAAATTCTATTTTTCATAATTTTTACTTGTTTCCCAATAAGACAGAAATATCCTTTGACTGGAATGTTAAAATTTGGCAAGAAAGTGGATAAAGTTTTCCAAATGTTGAATTATATGCCAAACCCATAATTCTCAATTTAATATGTCTATGGTTAAATTCCTCTGACCAATCAACTTGGAAATCCATTAATGAAAGATAAATACTGACAGCTATGTTGTAGAATATTTTCTCTAAATTTGGAATTAATAACATTTACTTTATCTTGACTTATGTTTAAATGAAAAGAAAAAAATACTATTCCTCTCCCTTCACTGAGTACATCCTTATAAATTTAAAAAAGATTTATGAATTCTAATTATATAGTTAAAGAGTTATTGTTTTTACTGTTTCTGATACAAAATACTGTGGGTTGTTTGGGAACTTTTAATATAAACAAAATGCTAGACCTTACAGATGCAAAATTCATCTTTTGGCATAAATTCTTAATTGGAAATAAATCATATAATACAGATTATATTTTTGCAAGATATTCTATATAAAATAATAATAATAAGTTGACTATACAATCCTGTAAAAAATATGTTAGTGGTAAAATCAAAATCACTACAGATTTTCAAACAAAACATATTCCAAGGATACCTGAGTTTTTTTTTCAGAATCAGTAGTAACTCAAATAAGAATAAATCATATATATCATTAATTTATAAAATAATATGAGCAGAATTTGGTTCCACAGATTCATTATTTTAGAATTCCTCAACTAAGATTAATGAGAAGGTCTTTTCTGATGAAGATAAATGCATAATTCTTAAATATGGAGGAAAATCTACTTCTCTTTACTAGAAAATATGTATGTGGATATTTCTTCACAGAGCTTTTTTAACTCCACATAAAGTGGCTTTAAAATATAACTACTGGAAAATTAATTGTTGGAGGTGTTATGAAGCCTCTTGACACAGACTGGTTTTATATGATATTGGATTGTAAAATATTAACTCCTTTTGGGTTGAATTTAGAAATTTTGCCCAAGCTTTGTGGTCAGATAATTGTATCATTTCTAAATCCTTGATCTTATTTAATGCTTCAGTTCTGGATTCCATTCCTTGGATGAAGGTACCTCTCTTTTGGTCCATTTTGCTATAGCAAGAAAAATAGTCACAAAGAAATGGAAATGTAAAACTATGCTTTCTTTCACTGAATTCATTAATTTACCAAAAAAATGTCTGTATAAGAGAATTGTCAACTGCCAAAATGAGAACTTTGAATATTAATCACCAGTTTAAATTTTGGTCAAAATTAAGTGATTTACTTGACAAACTTTAATGATATAGTTTTCTATGTTTGATTTTGTTGTGGACATCTGCAAATAGTTATGTGTTTGTTATATTTATCTTTAAATAGTTTTGTACAATCTCTGATGTAAAATGAATGAAGAGTTGTTTTAAATAAGCTAAAACTATTCCACCCTGCCTCATCAATTCTTTGCAAACAGATGAGGAAGAGGTTGAGGCAATGACACATTTGATTTTCATGGACTCAGAAATTTCTGCAAGTGGTGACTACAGCCATGAAATTAAACTACACTTTATTATTAGAAGGAATGTTAGGGTACTCTAGATAAGATTTTAAAGAGCAAAGGCATCAAACTGCTAACAAAGGTGGATATAGCCAAAGCTAATTTTTTTCCAGTAAAAATATATAGATGTGAGACTACTATAAGTAAGGCTGTGAGCTGGAAAATCAATATTTTGAGCCATGTTGTTAGTGGAAACTTGAGAATTCCATAGACTGCAAGAAGATCAAATCAGCCAATACTTAATAAAATAAACACAAAGAATTTGCTGAAAAATTTACTTTAGCCATATAATATGAAAACATATTCACTATAGAAAACACTGGAGGCTGTGACAAACTGCCGGCAAAAGAAGAAGGCGGTATCAGAGGCTACAATGAGTAGACAGCATTACTGAAGTTATGAATTTACCAAACATATGTAGGGACCGGCAGGATGTGAGTTAT